>NC_068361.1:85347780-85425280 GCF_020536995.1 Dreissena polymorpha | reverse complement strand
CATTGGTATTTTAGGAACTAGTGCAACAATCCGAACTGATCCGTGGTATCGAAGTTACTACTGTTAAGACCAACATAGTTGTAACAAAAAGCTACAAAACGTTGAAAGACGTGGAGTGCGGTAAGTTGAATTACACACTTAAGTATTGTACATATAAGTATGGTACGTGCGAAGGCGCCAACTTGCAACATGTCAATTTTATAACATATACATCAAAAACTACTATTTAATTAACATAAATTCATGACGGTTAAACTTTGTAACGCACTGATTATAAACTGTTTATGCCAATTTTGTTTCTATTTATCCCGCGGATTGGTACAATTGAATGTGTTTAAAATGTAAAAAAAAAAACGGCGGAAAGGCATAAACTAACAAATTGTTGGTTTGTATAGATTATGCATTTTAATCTGCTCATGATTGTAGAAAATATTTTAACTCGATATCTAATCACTCTTGAATTAATATAAATAATCTTCCGAAATCAACAAATGTCCTCTATTTTTTCATATTCATTTACTATGTTCATCTTCAAAAAATACGGTTTGGCACTATGTACTGCTGGGTGCTTTTGATATAAAGTATATACAATAAATAACATTCAGATATGATACCATTTACGTTTATTCTTCAAACTTTGAGAAAATCAAAAAAATCGAGTTGTTTTGACATCTATGCATATATCCATATTTTCCAAAATGTTATGCACACATTATTTTTCCTTGTACTTTCAGATGTAAAAACGATTCTACTGATATTCAAGGAAATTCTAAAGTATAATAGACCTCACGCCAGAAATATTAATGGTATTTAAAAACATTAACTAGTATTGTATTGTTTAAATATCAACACCGATTCAACTGGAAGTAGATGCTTGAATTTACTACTCATTGTTACCTACGAATAACTATATTTGACCAGTTATACAGTTATCTCCGCTTATATTTTTAAGGTACGATTGTTGCTGAAATAATGGGGGCAGCTAACGAAAAGCATTTATCAAATGAAATTGTGCAGGCAATCCGCAGTCAAATATCTAATCCTGATCAAGAAGCTAACGGTGATATCGACACTGTTCTGATGGATGTAAAAAAAGCTGTTGAAGCGGGTAAGAGCATTTACTTATTTAGATATAAATTTGTTTACATATACACAACTATTTAAAATGATTTAGTTGTGAATAAATAACACAATTATTTCTATTCGTCTGTGATTTTTTTGCAACTAGACGGAGATGAAATGATCGATGTCCGACCTGGTAGCATAATCATTAAGATCCTATGCCAGTCCATGTCCAACTGGATAAACTTATGCGAGAAATGCATTGATGGCAGGATGACACAGCTGTTCAAATCGTTACAAGATCACTTGAGAAAAAGCACAAGCTTTGGAAATCTAACAATTACGGTCGACATGTTGGAATCAGATTTTATTGAATCAGTTGACACAATTGGTAAGGATTCATAATGTTTTATTCAATTTATTTTATCTCAAATGTTTGATTGATGTTAATAATTGCGAATAAGTATTTACACACAATTCTTGACTAAATATAGTTAAGCAACTTCTTAGTAATGTAAAAATAGTGTTCAATGTCAAACTGATTGTACATGGAAGTCAATGATGGTATTTTGTATATCAGTCAGTAACTGAGTCTATTATGCAAACAATCAAAGTTTACAGTTTGATAAAGTACCTTGAAGTGAGCGAACAAATAATATAAGATAGTTGAACATAATTTTTGTTACTATAACTGGTTCTCAAAAGCAATCATGAATATAAAGAAGTGAAACTCCAGCTGCTGGAGCAGCTTAATTTAAAGAAGACTTAAAAACGAATGGGTTATCAAAGTTTTAAAGTAAATAATTAGTGAATTTGAGATCGAACACAATTGCAATATTATTTCAGTCAAGCAGTTATATCCATACATGATTGCTGCCTTACCTCACAACATGGAAATGCACCGTCCAGATGGAATTGAAAACACAAATGTACAGCATATGAATGCTATGTTAAAGTGTCTGCTGGAAAAATCACACCAGTATTCCCATCAAAAACCACGTAATATTATTTAATTTCCTTTGCTTAAAATATTATAGGTCACTTATGCTGTTAATATTAATGTACACATCAATTTTGGTATAAGTGGACAGGAACATGTCAATAGTATGCATAGATAGAAAAAATACTTAACACTTTCTCTATTATCAAAGGTGCAGATATTAACCGTGCGCATATAATCAAATTTCCAGAAATGCAGATCGACAATGGTCAAACAACATGGGTCACAGTTGACCAAACTTGCATGGAAACCAAAACCCATCAGAATGAAACACCGCCGACAAGTGAAACTTTGTTGGTTCAAAACACCTTTTCAGGGAGGCACACAGACCTAAACGTTAAGGAAGATGTAAAATCGACCGACTTGGAAGCTTGTGATCGTAAAATTGGTAAGTTCGATACTGAAGCCAACGTATTTAAATAAAAATGCTGATCTGAGAAATCGTTTTTATGCAATCAGCTTGCCTTCTGACCTTTTACGAACATGATATTCAATACACAATGATCCTCGTTTATCCATTACGACAAAAACATATTTTATAATCACTTTGCTAGGGCTATCCGTAGACATAATTTGTTTGTAAATTGATTGTGTTATTTAGTAGTTCTTCTTTGTTTTGAAATGCGCGGAAGTGGAAATCACGTGAAATTGTCGCTCACGTGATCCAAAGCGTGCATACGTCACAGGTTATTAATAGTCTTGAAGATTCCGTTATGTACATGATTAGGTTTCGTATTTTTGATGCTTTTGGCATTTTTAGTCACAATTTTTGCGACATTCAGTATGGAAGAGTAACATGTAAGCTTTAGCATGTATCTGACGAATACTGATCAATTCTGGTCAGTTTAGATAACCGATTTGTTGTGAAATATATTAACTCGGGCGGCTTTAAGAGTTCCTGTAATGGATAGCTAGAAACGCCATTTAATCACAACCAAACCTTTTGTGGTTAATTACTTAATCCTTTGTGTTTCTTCAACATTTTGGTTAATTTCATTGGGGATTTTTTTCCTTAGATTTTCTAAGAAGTAAAGTAACATACACTTTTTATTTATTTATTTTTTAATGGATACTAGCTAGGTTAGCACAAACTGAAATTACCTCGATGCAAGAAAACTTGCTTGTTAGTTGGTAGTTTTATTATGAGCCCCAATGATATGTGGATAATATGACCAGTCTGACCCAGGCACACTCCCAATTAGTGCAGTGTGACCTCCAGGTGGAAGTTCTCTGGTCAGCTCGTACCAAAATGACATACTTACTCCTCTAGTATGATATGGTCACTGTGGTCTGCTGACCAGTCCATCTTGGCTCTGTGTTCACTTAACGTCTTTAGTACTGATAGCTGGCCAGATGTTTTGTCTGCTTGTGTCACTTTGACCAGGAGTCGACATTTAGATGCTCTTTAATGGTGAACCTGGTCATTGAATGGCAAATAAATCTCAAGTCTGAATCTGTTGTCTCTGTTGTATATCTGGGTCACTTTCAGTTAGTAGATTTGAGCTTAACTCTGGGATTTAATGCATTTGCAAAAAGTGTCGCCCCAGTTTAGCCTGTGCCGTCTACACAGGCGTACAGGGACGAGACGTTGTTTACATGGATTTTTGTTTTGTTTTAAGGTCTATTCAAAATAAAAATCCAGTGAAAGCGAAAAGTGTTGTTCCAGATTAGCCTGTGCAGACTAATGCATTAGGACATGTTTTACCACAGTTAGGGTCATTTTCATTCCTAAAAGAGTTGGTATCATGTAAGAGAGTCCTTACATTGTACTTTTGACTTATCCTTTAGTTACTGATGTGTTTTGTGCACCATTGCTTGGTCAAAACATAGTCTATTGCTTTGTTAACATTGTTCTTTTCATTATGGTGTGGTGTAAATTACTTTGTTTGTTTTTTAAAGTAAGATGGGAGATTGAAAGGGGATAATTTTATTGTTGTTTAGTCTAGCTACAACAATAAACTTGAAGAAAACTGACTAACCCAGAAAAAGGCCAAGCTAAAATCTTGTTATGAAAGATCTTATTGCAGCATATTAAATGGATTGTAGAAAACTTCTTTAATTTAGTAATTTAGTAATATTTCCCAAGGGAAGTCAAAACTACAATGTGAACGACAAAGCTTTTTTAAATCTGATTCTTCTTCTTTTTGATCACTCAGATGGACATTCAAGCTCCTTGTGCAAAACTCAAAGATTAATCATTTAGTGTTTGTTTAATTCTTATTCTCATGTGAAGTTTTACCCTCACCATGGTAAACAAGGCCATGATAGTCTGGTAGATAGGTCCCTGTAATAGTGGACGTGTCATTGTGTGTCATAGGTTATTATCAAATCATTTATTACCATTTCAATTATTTTAAACATGCAGTCATTTTCTTTCTCAATGAATATATTTGCCGAAGGGCAAGTCGACTTTCAACATAGAGTGTTATCAATGCAGAACAGTGACCTGGCTGTTAAATAGGCGCCAACGGCAAGCTATTCTATCTGAGCGATATACTGGACAGTGCACCTACACACTTTCCGCAATAAACTTATATTGGCAAAATGCCAGGAAAGTTAAATTGAATTAAAAACTTACCATTAATGGCTGCCGGACATTGTACATTAAGAAAAAATCGATGAATATGATGTTTTACATTCTGAATACATAAGTTTCATTTGAGGGAAGGGTGTGTGTCGCAGACACGTTTCAAATAACATTATTCAGGCTGTAAAGTAAAATGTTAAAAACATTGATGACGATCATTACTTTCAAAATATACCACAATAAGGAGAACACGTTATTTTTGTTTGCATATAAATGAGCCGTGCTCTGTGAAAAGGGGGTTTAATAGATGAACACCAAGTCATCAAGGTGTACACTGACAGAATTATACAGTGAAACATACCGATATAATAAAATACAAGTCAAAACACAATAGAAAATTCTAAACCGTAATCTACTGAAAAAATATCCCTCACCTCATAGGAAGTGGTAAGACAATGATGAGCCACGCTCTGGGATAACAGGTCCTAATGCATGTGCATAGTGTTGTTCCATGCATTAGGCCCTGTTTACCCAGTATCCGACTCAAATTGCAGACAATGATCAGCATGTGATAATATATCTGCCATACAAAAGTTAGGGTTTTAAAATAATATCAGTTCACATCACACACAATTTAGTAAATTTGTTCCTTGTGGGGTCTCTACAAGCACTCCTATCTTTACGCTAGCATCACAATCATGGCGTCGTTTGAAGACATCACTTTGAGCACTACAGGTCTATGTATTGTGATACATTGTACAGCATACACTTAGGTAAGTGTATGCTGTACAATGTATCACAATACATAGACCTGTATAATTCTGTCAGTGTACACCTTGATGACTTGGTAACGTGTATATACATTTTGTAGCACTGTTTGGTGCTTGTTTATTTTAATTGCTTACAAATATACTCGGTGATGCTGTTGAAGACTGAAAAAGCAGTCTCTGATTTGTCTGGGAAACATGCGCAGGATTATTTGGAGAAACTGTGCTGGGCACACCATCAAACTTTATTTCTTGTTAAATATCAGCGTGAAATTACAAATGATAATAAAAGGTTGCAGGATGTTGTCGACCCTTGTCATTGGGTCTTGTGCTCAATCTCTCCTAAACAAGCGGTCAAATGATCTTTCCTACAGCACTCTTTGTAATGGTTATTGGTTTCACCCAGGATACAGACTTAAGGGTGTTAGTATACCTATAGGTTTTTGCAGTATAAAGCTTAAATAACAATATTTTTCACTTTCAAGAAACCTGTTGATTTCTGAATCGTTGACAAAGCATTTCTATCGGAATGTTGCTGATGTTATCATAGATCATGAAAAAAACAACGCATGTGCCCTCCAAAGTTCTTCCTAGACTGTTACAATGGCTTTGTATTGTTACGATATCTTAGAAGATACTAAACACATGAATTTTGCATAATCCTTCATTTGCAATTATTTTAACAATGATGTCACATGTAACTTGGGTCCGTATACACCAACCAATTGTTTGACTTTAGAGTAAAGAATAATCTTAGTCCAAAGAAAACATACTCATTAGTTTGAATATATACAGGCTAAATTTGATGCTTATGTCATTTAATAAAACTGTTTTAAATGAAGAATGTGGAAATGCAATGTAAATAGTTATAAAATATTGCAATTCTTTATTTTTAGACTTAAGTCTCAGAATCAGTTGGTTAATACGGGCCTGATGTTTTTTTGTATTTCTGCATTCGGAGGTGATGTGTTTTGTGCACCATTGCTTGGTCAAAACAAAGTCTATTGCTTTGTTAACATTGTTCTTTTCATTATGGTGTGGTGTAAATTACTTTGTTTGTTTTTTAAAGTAAGATGGGAGATTGAAAGGGGATAATTTTATTGTTGTTTAGTCTAGCTACAACAATAAACTTGAAGAAAACTGACTAACCCAGAAAAAGGCCATGCTAAAATCTTGTTATGAAAGATCTTATTGCAGCATATTAAATGGATTGTAGAAACCTCCTTTAATTAAGTAATTTAGTAATATATACGATAGAAATTTATCGTAAGAGGTGCATTGAATCAGTTAAAAAACAAAGCCCTAAAAAAGCGCAATACATTCCAATCTTTCAATGTAGTTTTTATTTTCATTTACATTGAATGAATTTTCGTTTCGTTTTACATTGAATGAAAATATTGATAAATTTTAGCATTCAAATGGAGAAAAAAACACCTGCATATTTTGAAAATTGAACTGTTTTACATGTTTATTGAAAACACTTTACTAGTGTTAATGAGCGATAGAAATCTAGCATTTTATGATACCATTAATCTATACATTTAATTTATATTACGCAAGTATTTTATATCCCTACTATGATCAAACGTGATTGCTTGTTTTCATGATGATATTTTATTGTCCAATCTTCATGAAATTTGATCAAAAGAATTGTCTAAATGATATCTTTGATGAGTTCGAAAATGGTAACGTTTGCTTGAAAAACATGGCTGCTAAGGGGCGATGCATTTTCCTTATATGGCTACAGTTTAACACTCTAGATGCCACATTTATTGTCCAATCTTCATGACATTTGGTGAGAAGATTCATCCCAATAATATCTTGGACGAGTTTAAAAACGATAACAGTTGGTAAAAAAACATGGCCGCCAGGGGGCGAGTCATTTTTCCTTATATGGCTATAGTAAAACCTTATTAACACTCTAAAGGCCACATATATTGTCCAATCTTCATGACATTTGGTCAGAAGATTGGTCTTAATGAAAGCTTGGATTAGTTTGAAAATGGTTACGTTTGCTTGACAAATAAAGGTGCCAAGGGGCGGGGCATTTTTCCATATATGGCTATATATGGCTCTAGTAAAACCTTGTTAACACTCTAGAGGCCACATTTATTGTCCAATCTTCATGAAACTTAGTCAAAAGATACATCCAAATAATATCTTGGACGAGTTCGAAAAAGATGCCAGTTGTTTGAGAAACATGGCCGCCAGGGGGAGGGACATTTGTTACTTATATTGCTATAGTAAAACCTTGTTAACACTCTAGAGGCCAAATTTATTTTCCAATCATCATGAAACTTGGTCTGAAGATTTGTCTCAATGATATCTTGGACAAGTTAGAAAACTGTTCCGGTTGCTTTAAAAACATGGACACCAGGGGGCGGGGCATTGTTTCTTTGTCTATATATGGCTTAAGTAAAACCTTGCTAACACTCTAAAGTCCACATTTATTGCCCGATCTTCATGAAACTTGGTCCCAATGAGTTCTTGGATGAGTTTAAAAATGGTTCCGGTTGGTTGAATAACATGGCCGCCAAGGGGGCGGGGCATTTTTCCTTATAAAGCTATTATAGTAAAACCTTGTTAACACTCTAGAGGCCACATTTTTTGTCCGATCAACATGAAACTTGGTCAGAAGATTTGTACCAATGATATCTTAGGCATATTTGAAAATGGTTTCGGTTGCTTGAAAAACATGGCCACCAGGGGGCGGGGCATTTTTCCTTATATGGCTACATATGGCAGATGTAAAACCTTGTTTACACTCTAGAGGCTACATTTATTGTTCGATCTTCATGAAACTTTGTCAGAAGATTCATCCTAATTATATATTGTACGAGTTTGAAAATATTTTGTTTGGTTGAAATATATGGCCACCAGGGGACGGGGCACTTTTCATTGTATGGCTATAGTAAAACCTTGTTTAGACTCTAGTTAAATATTCTCGAAGGTTAATGTAGTAATATTTATTTCGCAGAAAATTAATTAAGGGAGACAAACTATACATAGCTTGAACTGTTTGACTTCCAATCATGAATGCAAACTTAATTACTCCCACTGACCCTTATCAGCTGCATGAGCACAAATCAACACACATCTCTGAGTGAACCTTGTTGTCCTATTTGTAGATCAGCAACTTGATACCTTGTTGTGCTATTTCTTTGATCTTTGGCACCATGGATACGAGAAGATATAATTTTTGAGGCACACAGTTTATTGATGAGATCTGATTTTGTGTGATTATCAAAGATTTGTGTTTTAAAACGGATTTATTGATTATTTACCTGGAAATATAATTGCAAGGTAAGTCTGAAAATTGTTCCTATTAGTTTAATTACAAGGCTATGCGTTCGGCGTCAACATTTGCCTTGTTAACACTCTAGACGCCAAATTTTTTGTCCAATCTTCATGAAATTTGGTCAGAAGATTGGTCTCCATGATATCTTGGATGAGTTCGAAAATGGTTACGTTTGCTCGAAAAACATGGCTGCCAAGGGGCGGAGCATTTTCCCTAATATGGCTGTATATGGCTATAGTAAAACCGTGTTATCACTCTAGAGGCCACATTTATGGTCATATCTTAATGAAACTTGGTCAGCAGATTAGTTCCAAGTGTTCTTGCCAGATGAACAAGGGAAGATAACCGGGATTGTGAAGCCTGTTGTGTCCCAGGCTATCCATGATAAAAGTACGATACAGTCAGATGTATCTCCCTGTTCTTTTTGGTTTGCAGATAACTCATGACCACAATGAGGTATAATCAGATAACGGTTACCTTCCCTTTAGCCAATATTGACAAAAGTATGATAAAACAAGGAGTTATATTCTGGTGATAACACTGCATAAAGTATATAAGTCATGCACTGTATTGGTTATATTCAGTTTTAGATTTTACAACATGCAAATGAAAGATAAAAGTTACTTAATTTTTCTTAATTATTTTAGTGAATGCTTATTTAAAAAAAATCTATATACATAACTGGTATAGTAACTTTCTTCCTTCTGTGATTTGCAAAAAGTGTGCAAATGATTTAAAGTTAATCTAAGTGACATACCATGATATTCTAAATGGAGTTGTGTGTGTTATTAAGTAGGAACGTTACAAATGTGATGTCGGTAGCCATAGCTGCAGAAATTCACAGAAATAGGCTTTAAAAGTGATCTGCTAAATGATAGTATATATAAAAGCATTTTGCATTTGCAGAGGCGCTGAATGACCTGGTGATCTGCCAACCAACGTCTGGGAAAGCTAAGGGTGGGGATGAGGTAGTTCTACTGTGTGAAAAGATCAACCGAGGTATACAGGTATTTTGTTGTTTGTTCAGATTTTAGGTTAAACCCTTTTATTCAATTAACCAAGAAATCAACGAAAATATTTTTTTCACTTTACTCTTAAGTGTATGCCTATTTATGAAATCAACCATGATTTCAAGGAAATTATGTTGTAAGTTAAATTGTCAGTTTTCACCAATTTACTTAAGCTTGATTGCATCAAAAGTTTTGGCATTGTGGCACTCTGGAGTCCATTGCTTGCAAAGAACAAAAACAAACATAACTTGCTAGTTCATGCAGTGTATATTTTGTACATATATATACATAAATATATATTTTTATAAAATATTCTCCATAGCTTTTTCTTAGTTAAATTGACGCTGTCACTGACCCTTTGCGTTATAGGAGTTTTATAGCCGATTAGAAAGCAATCCATCTACAGAGTTGTTTATGTAAACAATCAACTTTGTGACATGTGGTCTTGAAATAATCCTATGGCACAAATACAGTTAGAAATCACTGTAATGCAAGTTCTCCTAGTCTTATGAGAAAGTTTTTCAAAAGCATATATATTTTAGTGAAAATGTGTGAGAAAACAAATGGCAACAATTGGGTTGATTCCTAGTTCAAGAGGTTCCTCTATTTCTGCATGCACAAACTGTGACAGTGAACCAAAATAAATAATTTCTGATTGTTTTGTTTTTGTTTCCATGTGTTCAAGCAAAATGATGTGTTGATATGTTTTTGATGTACAAAAGTTGGGACATAATGATCATGCAAAATGAATAAGTCAAAGTATTTTTAAGGAGTGCAACAGTCTTCCTTGACACAAAAACTAGGAGGCAAAGTCTCATTTCCAGGCGTCTCCGACTACCGAACTCCCGTAAAAGTAATACACTGTCATTTTAAACTTGATCTCACTCACTGAATTTGATTAACAGATGATGTGCGGGTGAGATTTTACCTAGAGCAGCAGGGGCATGTTGTGTGGGAAGCCTTTGGTGATTTTGGACAGAACGAAGTTCATCGTCAGGTATGACTTGTTTGTATTTTCTGGCATCTGAGACATAAAGATAAAGTGATTTCTTTCACATTAATTGTGTCATTGACATTTTAAGAGTTGAGAGCAAAACAGTTCTATATTAAACACTTGCATGTATAGCTCTTCGTTATTTCGAGAGTACGGAGACAACAAGTGAACAAAAAATGTTAAAAATGGAAATTGTTTCTAATGTACCATGTTGTGACTGTTTTAGTTTGCGATCAAGTTTAAGACGCCTCCATTTATGGACCAGAACATACGGCAGCCAGTGGTTGTAGAAATGCAGCTGCAGAGAAGCTCAGATCTGGAAGGCAGTGACTCGATATGGTTCACATACGAGCCCGAAGATCCAGGTAAGAATCTTGTGTTTTGTACTTTAAAAGTATTTACAGAAAATATACTTACAGTACAAAGTACAATACAAATGCATTTCCTGATATGCATATATAAGGTAATAGAGTTAGCAATTTGTCATTTAAGTGTGTATATAAAGAACGATATGATGATAGCTGATCTTAATTTTCATACTCCCAAATCAATAGTAGTACTGCAGGAATAAAAACATACCACTAATCCTGCAGTTAAATTTCTCATCTTCATCTTAAGGTATTATATTTTGCGGTGGCATAGTGGTATTACTCACTTTAAGGTAGGTGTTCCAGTATAACTGTGTTACTCACTTAAAGGTAGATGTTCCAGTGTAACTGTGTTGCTCACTTAAAGTAAGTGTTCCAGTATAACTGTGTTACTTGCTTAGGTAGTTGTACCGGTATAACTGTGTTACTCACTTAAAGGTAGGTGTTCCATTATAAATGTGCTACTCACTTAAAAGTATGTGTTCCAGTATAACTGTGTTACTCACTTAAAGGTAGGTGTGTCAGTATAACTGTGTTACTCATTTTAAGCTATGTCTGCCAGTATAACTGTGTTACTCACTTAAAAGTAGGTGTTCAAGTATAACTGTGTTACTCACTTAAAGGTTGGTGTTCCAGTATAACTGTGTTACTCAATATAATGTAGGTGTTCCAGTATAACTGTGTTACTTACTTAAAGGTATTTGTTCCATTATAACTGTGATACTCAGTTAAAGGTAGATGATCCAGTGTAACTGCGTTACTCACTTTAAGGTAGGTGTTCCAGTTTAACTGTGTTACTCACTTAAAGGTAGGTGTTCCAATGCAACTGTGTTACTCACTGAGGTAGGTGTTCCAGTATAACTGTGTCGCTCAGTTAAAGGTGGATGTTCCAGTATAACTGTGTTACTCACTTAAAGGTTGGTGTTCCAGTATAACTGTGTTACTCAGTAAAAGGTAGGTGTTCCAGTATAACTGTTTTGCTCACTACAAGGTACGTGTTCCAGTATAACTGTGTAACTCGCTTAGGTAGGTGTTCCGGTATAACTGTGTTACTCACTTAAAGGTAGGTTTTCCAGTGCAACTGTGTTACTTACCTAAAGGTTGGTGTTCCAGTATAACTGTGTTACTCACTTAGGTAGGTGTTCCAGTGTAACTGTATTACTCACTTAAAGGTAGGTGTTCCAGTATATCTGTATTACTCACTTTAAGGTAGGTTTTCCAGTATAACTGTGTAACTCACTAAAAGGTAAGTGTTTCAGTATAACTGTGTTACTCACTTAAAGGTAGTTATTCCAGTATAACTATGTTACTAACTTAAAGGTAGGTGTTCAAGTTTAACTGTGTTACTCACTTAAAGGTAGGTGTTCCAGTATAACTGTGTTATTCACTTAAATGTAGGGGTTCCAGTATAACTGTGTTACTCACTTAAGTAGGTGTTTCATTATAACTGTGTTACTCACTTAAAGGTAGTTGTTCCAATATAACTGTGTTACTCCCTTATGTAGGTTTTTCAGTATAACTGTGTTACTCACTTTAAGGTAGGTGTACCAGTATAGCTGTATTATTCACTTAAAGGTAGGTGTTCCAGTTACACTGTGTTACTCTCTTAAAGGTTGTTGTTCCATTATAACTGTATTACTCACTTGAAGGTATTTGTTCCAGTATAACTGTGTTACTCACTTAAAGGTAGGTGTTCCAGTATAACAGTGTTATTCACTTTAAGGTAGGTGTTCCATTATAACTGTGTTGCCCAGTTCAAGGTAGATGTTCCAGTATAACTGTGTTACTCACTACAAGGTAGGTGTTCCAGTATAACTGTGTTACTCACTCAAAGGTATGTGTTGAATTATAACTGTGTTGATCACTTTAAGGTAGGTGTTCCCGTATAACTTCGTTACTCACTTAGGTAGGTGTTCCAGTATAACTGTGTTAGTCACTTAAAGGTATATTTTCTAGTATAACTGTGTTACTTATTTAGGTAGGTGTTGGAGTATAACTGTGTTACTCACTTAAAGGTTGGTGTTCCAGTATAACTGTGTTACTCACTACAAGGTAGGTGTTCCAGTATAACTGTGTTACTCACTCAAAGGTATTTGTTCCAGTATAACTGTGTTACACAGTTTAAGGTAGATGTTCCAGTATAACTGCGTTACTCACTTGAAGGTAGGTGTTCCAGTATAACTGTGTAACTCACATAAAGGTAGGTGTTCCATTATAACTGTGTTAATCACTTTAAGGTAGGTGTTCCAGTATAACTGTGTTACTCACTACAAGGTAGGTGTTCCAGTATAACTGTATTACTCACTTCAAGGTAGGTGTTCCAGTATAACTGTTTTTCTCGCTAAAAGGTCGGTGTGTTAGTATAACTGTGTTACTCATTGAAAGGTAGTTGTTCCAGTATAACTGTGTTACTCACTACAAGGTTGATGTTCCAGTATAACTGTGTTACTCACTTAAAGGTAGGTGTTTCAGCATAACAGTGTTACTCACTTTTAGGTATACTCACTTAAAGGTAGGTGTTTCAGTTAAACTGTGTTACTCTCTTAAAGGTAGGTGTTCCAGTATAACTGTGTTACTCACTTAAGTTGGTGCTTCATTATAACTGTTTTACGCACTTAAAGGTAGTTGTTCCAGTATAACTCGGTTACTCACTTTAGAAGGTGTGCCAATGCAACTGTGTTACTCACTTTAAGTTAGGTATTCCAGTATTACTGTGTTACTCTTTTAAAGTTAGGTGATCCAGTGCAACTGTGTTACGCACTTAAAGGTAGTTGTTCCAGTATAACTGTGTTACGCACTTAAAGGTAGTTGTTCCAGTATAACTGTGTTACTCATTTAAATGTAGGTGTTACGCACTACAAGTTAGGTGTTCCAGTATAACTGTGTTGATCACTTTAAGGTAGGTGTTCCAGTACAACTGTATAACTCACTTAAAGGTAGATGTTCAAGTATAAGTGTATTACTTACTTAAAGTTAGGTGTTCCAGTATAACTGTGTAACTCACTTAAAGGTAGGTGTTCCAGTATGTTACTCACTTTAAGGTAGGTTTTCCTGTACAATAGTGGTACTAACTTAAAGGTAGGTGTTCCAGTATAACTGTGTTACTCATTTAAAGGTAGGTGTTCCAGTATAACTGTGTTACACGCTTAGGTAGGTTTGCGAGTATAACTGTGTTACTCACTTAAAGGTAGGTGTTCCAGTATAACTGTGTTGCTCACTTAAGTAGGTGTTCCAGTATAACTCTGTTACTCAATTAGGTAGATGTTCCAGTATACCTGTGTTACTCACTTAGGTATGTCTTTTAGTATAACTGTAATACTCACTGTAAGGTAGATCTTCCAGTATAACTGTGTTACTCACTAAAAGGTACGTGTTACATTATAACTGTTTTACTCACTTTAAAGTAGGTGTTCCATTATAACTGTGTTACGCACTTAAAGGTAGTTGTTCCAGTATAACTGTGTTACTCATTTAAAGGTAGGTGTTACGCACTACAAGTTAGGTGTTCCAGTATAACTGTGTTGATCACTTTAAGGTAGGTGTTCCAGTACAACTGTATAACTCACTTAAAGGTATGTGTTCAAGTATAAGTGTATTACTCACTTAAAGGTAGGTGTTCCAGTATAACTGTGTAACTCACTTAAAGGTAGGTGTTCCAGTATGTTACTCACTTTAAGGTAGGTTTTCCTGTACAATAGTGGTACTAACGTAAAGGTAGGTGTTCCAGTATAACTGTGTTACTCATTTAAAGGTAGGTGTTCCAGTATAACTGTGTTACACGCTTAGGTAGGTTTGCGAGTATAACTGTGTTATTCACTTAAAGGTAGGTGTTCCAGTATAACTGTGTTGCTCACTTAAGTAGGTGTTCCAGTATAACTCTGTTACTCAATAAGGTAGATGTTCCAGTATACCTGTGTTACTCACTTAGGTATGTCTTTTAGTATAACTGTAATACTCACTGTAAGGTAGATCTTCCAGTATAACTGTGTTACTCACTAAAAGGTACGTGTTCCATTATAACTGTTTTACTCACTTTAAAGTAGGTGTTCCATTATAACTGTGTTACTCACTTTAAGCTAGGTTTTCCTGTACAATAGTGTTACTCACTGAAAGGTAGGTGTTCCAGTATAACTGTGTTAAATCGCTTAAATGTATGTGTTTCAACTTCCGATATCAATATGTTATTCACTTGAGGCCAGGTGTTCTTGTATAAGTGTGGTGATCCCTATAGTGACCTGTATCTCCCCTAACTCCAACAGAGTGAACAGCTCCTTGACATAAATCTGCTTGCCTTCCAGCATGGTGGCAGTCATCAGGCTTCATAGAGTTATTGCTCTTATCACAATGTTTTCTGTGTTAGATGGTGGACACTTAAGTTGCATAATCCAACTTCAGGCTCCTTATCCATGAGCTGTACGTATATACTAATTCAAGAAGAACTATAGGATACTTATGATAGGAATTTGATTTTTTTAATTTACAGTGTCCCTATAGGGTGAACATTCGCATGCTGGCAGGTTATTATTCTCCAGTGTAAGGTTAATGTCATTGTTGAGGTCTGTTGTGCTTCCATAAAGAGTTTCGCCTCATGTTCTTGTTTGCATGTTTTAGAACATTCCATTCAATCGCAAAGCACATGAACTTGAAGTATAAATTAGTGCCAATGATATACATATTTGATACTGCTAATTATTATCAAGCTTGATATATGGGACGGTATGATATTATGACGTGCGAAAATACACACAATATGCTATTTTTAGTTTAGATAACCTACCTCTGCATCACTACATAATAGCACTTGTGGTATGGCTGTGTTGACAATAATATTGTCTCACAAAAGGTTTCCTTCATTACACATATTGCATCCATCAATCTTTGAATCCTACTGAGTGATTTGCACAAAATTACAGCCTCTTACAAGCTGTTTCTCAATTGCAAAAAGTAAAAATAGGCTGTTTCCCAACACCAAAAATTAACATTTTTTCCGAAACATCTGACCAAAATTTATTGGAAAAGTTTTTTCAATAAACTCAATAATTAGTTAATTTATTTAATTATACAGCAATTTATTATCTAAGCACTTTCTAATATAAATTTTAGAAAGCATTTAAACATGTCCTTATAAACATTTGTATACTGTAATTAATTATCATATTAATAATGTTAAATTTTTCAAAATTTAATGGTCTATCGCGCATTTTTTATCCAATCAAAAATATTGTAAAATATAAAGTGAAAAAATCACTGCTTCTTCCAAGCCCCGAATTAGGTTCAAGTACAACTTTTTGAAATCCTCGTACCTTCTTCACATACGTAAGTGAAATTTCAAAATACTTGTCCAACATACCAATGCGTGTCCCTCTGACTAGCAATTTGGCAGAGTTATGCCGCGTCTTATACTTCGAAGTTCAGAGTAATGTTTATATTTTAAGAACATATTAATGCCCTTTGGAACTTAATATACTTTTTCCATTTAATACTAACTAAAGGGTTTGGAATCGACATTTTAGGCTTTTTATCATCGCCTATAAATCTGACCGTGTTTTTAACAATTATACCGTTCGTTTAGTATGTAAGAATGTCAAATTAAGATGTACATGCAACACACCTATATACAGTAACATTTACTCAATGGCCACTATATTCAAGGTTATTTACTAACATTGGCTCATATCTCTGATCTGCAATTGAGCTGACAATGTCAAAGCTCATCTTGTTCTTTAAAAAAATATAATTACACTTATATTATTATTGTTAATATCAGCAATGAAATCTCAAGATCTCTTATTCTATTTAGTTCATGTGTGCTTATAAACAGCAATTTAAACTACTATTTATGTTTTGAAATGGCCATAACACAGGCAATATAGACCTAACTACATACTAGCTTGTTCAGCTTAAATGTGTCTTTTCAATTGATGCATCCAATATATTTTTATGACATACATATCTATACTTAAGGTACATGTGACCTTTCTACTCTCTTTGTTTTTAACTTTGTATCGATAAACGCGCGTTCTGAAAGAATATCTTTTTTTTTAATTGCATTTGATGAAAGAGTTTGTAATCAGTTTGTTATCAGCGTCGCATTGATGCTATTTTTAAAAAGTTCATCTCCGTACATAATTAATTTCGAAACATTTGTTTTGAATGTAAACGCAGTAACGAGAAAACATTATCAATTGAAATTGCTCAATTGTTTTAAATTAAATACACAGATTATAAATGAACATGATTATAGGAAAACTGGGCACTATTTAACTTAGAACTTCACGTCAGAACCTAAATTTAAATTAATCTAAAGCTTTTCCATAGCAATATGATAAGTTCAAACGTGTTCGATAAAGCTATATAATGATATTGTTTTGCTTTTTTTAAGCTTATTTAGTAACAAAAATTAATGTTTTCATATGTACTGTGGTTGCTGATTTCTTTAAGCGTTTGTTCATTTCTACATGTTTACGCCTAATCGATTATTTGCAAATTGCACAAAGTACCGGTACTGGCTCTATTGGGAAGCATAAGCCAAAACAAACCCTCATTGGGAAAATTCGCGTAATGTACACTCGTCTTGGGATTTGTATAGTATTTGTAATAGCTTGGTACTTAATTTCACAAACCCATTTTGAATATTCTTTCGCGTGCCTATTCTGGTGAAATGATGTTTCATTTCTCATTTGGGACACTCTACATTTGATACTTGATATTTTATGTAATAATAGTTTGTATTTATCAGAATTAGTTTAAAATACGTTGGTGTTGTTATCTCAGGCTCTATCCACCGAAGAAGCAAACTGTCATGCCCTTATAAGGAGAATCAGTAAAGAAGGCGAGAAGGCGTATCTTTGGCTCAAATAATTTATTTGTGATCATGAAAAATATTTGTTTCAAATAGTAATGAGCACGACCTTATCATGGAAATAGAGAATACTAGGTTAGCGTTAAATACAGAGAAGTTTATGTTGCGAGGCTTAGAACGCCGGGAGCACGAGCCTTGGCGAGCGCTTTCGGTGTTTGAGCCGAGCAACATAAACTTCTCTGTATTCAACACTAACCTAGTATTCTATTTATCCCTTTTGACATTTAAAATAAATAGATCTAATAACCTTAACAATAATTTTAATTCATTCTTCAAAGTGCGTACAATCTTACGAATGCAACCATGCGTAGTGATATACAATGTATTTGTTCTGGTACGCAAAACAGTCTTTAAAAAAATCACACAAAAACTGTACAACGAGAAAAAACATCACCATATGCCTCGATTCAATTTTACGCAGCATGCACATTTTAATACATTACGACCGCGAAAGGAGGATTTTATTCATTTTATTTTCGAAAGAAAATGATCAAAATCAAAGATGGCGGCGATTGCTCCTGACAAAATGTTGTCGATACCAACATACATGTACATGTAGATTTAAACACAGAGTCGTTCTAAACATAAATTATCAAAAAAACTACTCGCCTTATTTGTTCATGGACGTTGCAGATTTTGATGGCGTCTTGATCTAGCCTTCACATCCTTCAGTTTGCCACCCAAACACAAGATAATCCATAAAAATTATATTAAGCTTTGAAACACTTGTTGCAAACCGGTTATTCTTACTGAATAGACTTTCTTTGATAAAATCACAAAGACAACGTTTATTCATCAAAATTACCCTGAGGTTTACTTACTTCCAAAAGCAAAACAGTACGAAAAGACTACTGAACAAAAAATACACACCCATCAGTATGCTCTACACACACAAGTTCTCATCAAAATAGGAACGCTTATTCTGAAAATCAATAACACGAATAAGCAAGATCTACATGTAGATCAAAATCCTTCGTCTCACCGGTTCCATCCGAAATAAGTAGTCCATAGAATATGCTCTTTTTTCATAATTACATCCACGAATCGATACAGAAGCACGAAAAAAATGTCTTCAATGTTTTATTCCAGACATCGCATACTTGTTTCGTGTACACCTAAAGATGACATCACACAAATGACGCAATAAGTATGTCATTTTATTACGCAATCAATCAGCTGATTCATTTAACGGATGGCGACTAGATCTAAAGGTTGTAGGTTGTATTTATAATTTTAAAGTCAAAGTTTTCTCGACTCTAGAGATTTCTTTCGAAAAATCATTCATTGGTTGAATAATTTAAAACGTAGTCCGTGCACGCGACAGATATATCCCACAGCTTTGGAGACAGGCTAGTATATTCCATAAGGTGTTACCGTCAATGTCGCGGTGAAAATGGGATAAAACAATATACTTCATTATAAACATTGTTTTAAATCAAATATTGCAGGAAGATGCATTGATTACGAATAACTTTAAAAGCTATATTTATTAATACTCTTTCAATAAAATCCATTTTAACGAATCATTCAGTTTTGTTACGTAGATATAGACAACGTTTGTATGTACGATCAGAGGGAACCACTCAAAATAGCAGATGCTGGGGCAATGAAGCTGTTAAACGGGGCCCGAAACAAAGAGAACTTGATCATGTTAAAATATTATATAGTTATATCTTTTACAGAACAAGCTTTATAAAATGCTGCGAATAAACAATTTACCATCTTGTGAGAACGTAGAAAACATTTAGTTTATTGAGAGGTTTTTTGTTCAAAAGGCATTTAGTCTATATTTGTTTAGATGCTATTGCATACTGTCTTTGAATAAAATAGTTCCATGGTTATGGAACTATCTGCATAACGATGCTATTAAAGCCTATGTAATTTGCTTGCAAATAGTATTTGAAAAGTTAAACTGCAAACCTTTAATCAGAACATTATGGTATTACGCATAATTCTAAAGAAAATTAGCGTTAATGGATTGTTTACGAATGCGTTGTTTGTTACTTTTATGTATTTACATGCATCTTGTTCATTTTAGAACTGAGACCGAAAACGACATGCACTCATACGGAAGTTAAAAACGAAATTAAAAAGATAGAACACCATATTCATGATGGCAGGCTTTTCAAGCTAAGCTCAGCATATATTGAGCATGTAAAAGACTGCTTGAGTGACCCAGGCTCTATCGTAAAAGGGAGATATGGAACTGTTTATACATGTGAGTTGTTCATATAAATTTCAAATAGTTTAGAAAAAGTACATTTGCTGAGTGACATCACGCTATGGGGGATGTATGGGATGTTCAGTGTAGAGATTTGTTCCTTTGTAGCTTGGCAACCTAAACACACCCTTGTAACCGCTTCTGCTGGCGCGTAGAATTAAGGGGCTTGCACGTTTCATACGACCAGCTGCAAGTTATTGGAGAGGAGACGGGCGCCGCCAGAATTAACCCCAGCTCACTGAAAGGACATGATGAGGACAAGAATCAAGAATACAAAGCCAGATCGGTCGGGGTCCGATATAGCATCGACCGAGCTCTTCTTTGCAAGTCTCCAGGGAGATGCAATACGTTATCAACTGGAATATAGACATCGATAAAGTTGTCAACATAGAGAACAACAGTAGGAAGATTCAACGTAAGAACACTCCAAGATCCATGAACTGACGCATGAACTGAAGCGCTACCACTGTTACATCGCCGGGCTAGCCGAGTACAAATTAAACATTATATCGACTTCATATTTGCTCCGCCACGGGTAAGGTCCATCGTCAACAAACAAACACAATAACTTTTTCTGGTGTATACATCGGCCGTGACCATCCCTTAGTGCTCACCACGATCAAGCGTAATGTAAAGAAAGTAAGCGCATCACCAAGAACCCGCGCATCAGATTTGACTTGGAGAAAGCTATGTCAGAATTACCGCAATAACGAATTACAGCCTTTTCAGCCATCAAAGCAGAAGCATACGACCCATCATCCTAATCCGATTTAAAAGTAAGGTCGCGGAACTCCTGGTAGAGCAGGCTGGATTCAGAGCTGGACAGAGGAACACATTTTAACTAAAGAGCGATCTTTCAGAAACACAACTTCATCAACTTTACGAAATATAACGACCGTTTTAGGCATGATGGCATAGGGCAGGTTGTAAAAATGTTAAGGATTGACAACATGCTGGTGTCATCGAAGAACTAAACGGAAACACCAACAGCGCAGTACTTCTCAATGATGAGTGGCATCAGCAGCGAAGTCCATGATCTCACCAACATGTTCTCTGAAAGAGCAGGATCATACGGGTCAGCACGGCGAAATAAAAGAACATGATAAACAGTATGAACGACACCAGTGAAGACATCGGACATGAACGGGGAGAAGCCATAAGGGTTGACCAGCTTAAAGTAATTAGGAGCGACCCTGTCAAAGAATGGAACCAGTGCCACTGAGGTCCAGATAAGAATTGCCCTTGAGACCGAAGCGATTGTCAGACTGAGATGGTTGTTGACGCGCGGTTTCATCAGCTCCCCATCAAGTATAGGCTTACAAGTCTTGTTTTGTCTCCATCCTACTATACGGCTGCGATCCCTGGACGCTCCACATTAAATGCAAGATACCGACCATCGATTACTAGTGTCTCCGCATACTTTTCCGCATCTCCTACATGAAGCACAAGGTCAACGTCTGGAACAGCAGCACTTGTTGGCCCACACCCCCCTTCCTCCTATTGCAACCGTCAAACGACCAAAGCTAGCTTGATTTTGACACGTCATCAAGCACGACTCAATGTGAAAGATTGTGCCTCAGAGCACAATAGAGGGAGTTTTCACGACGGCCAAACCCCGTTAAAGAGAAAGATGACGATGATGATTGTCATCATCTCCAGTATAACGTTCGACAATGTTTTTAATACACTTCGTATTTAATCGAATCTAAACATATTTTGACGTCTAAAAAGAAATGTATCCATATGAAATGTGCAGTGCAGCTATTTTATTAGGTCCTCCTAACAATTCAATTATTGCAACTGTAATTCTGATTTAATCGACTATGAGGCCACGTAGATCGCTCTAGTTTACTTGTTTATATAGTTGGGGCAAAATTGATGTACATCTCTTGTTTTCTTATTTATGTATAAACACTTTTATTATTATAGACTCGGTTAAAAATTTATTGATAATACGGACTTATAAAAAGGTTTGTGTAATAGCTGCAACCAGACATATGGTATTGATGATTTGCGGTGATTTGTACTCTTTTGATATTTCAATGATTATAACTGTTCTCATCTGTTTTGTAGGAGATATAGGCAAATTCTTTCATATAGAATTTAAACTGTGATTTGTATTATAAAAGTTATATTTTCTCGCCTGTTGCATGCTCTAAAAACGCTTCCGAATCGCAGACTCGTCGAACAGATATTGGTTTAAGAAATGTTTCTTAACTTCTTGTGTCATGACATGATTTCAGCTCGCTTAGAAGTGGATGGTTTTCGGCATAGAATAGTTCTCAAAGAACTTAGTGTTGATGATTCACCGGGGTCACGTCGCAAGGACAAGGTTCACATTCTTGCCTCTGTAACAAATGTAAGTCATGAATATTTTCTCATATTAAAGCAAAATTAACTTAGTCATCACTTCAATTGAATACGATCTTTACTGGTTAAATTGGGAAAACAGGTTGGCGTCTATGTGTGCTTATGATCATACGATGCGCCCAAATATCATTACACTAAGCATTGTGGAAAACAATATTGAAATATATATATATATATATATATATATATATATATATATATATATATATATATATATATATATATATATATATATATATACATATTTTGCAATGTGTGATTCATAATTTGTTCAAAGTCTTTGTTCAAATAAAGAAATGTAAAAATCTACCGCACTAGCAGAAGAGAAATTATCGTCACTGGCAGAAAATTCAGAAACAAAAACAAACGTAATAAATATTGTATCATTAAATTGTTATTGAGCATAACCTGCATCGCGCACTATGTAAAGGGACCTTTTCACAGATTTTTGCATGTATTTAAGTTTGACAGTTAATGCTTTATATTGATCAATTTAAACATTGGATCTAAAAATGCTCCAGTAAAAAAAATATGTTTGGAAAAGGAAAAAAAGTAACCATCAGCTGGGCTCGAACCACTGACGCTTGGAGTAAAAGTCTAACGCTTAGACCACTCGGCCATCCATACTCAAACATTGAGTGATGTATGTTTTACTTTATAGAAGCAATCATCGTAATGTCACAAAATATAACGATAATAACACAATTCTCCAAATTATTCAATCGTTTCGCGTTGCAACCTTTAGGTGGTTAGCGTGTGGCTATGATATTAATTAGTAAAAACATCATTTCGAATGATAAATAATCATATTATAACGAAAAATCAACTTTTCTGAAAAAAAAATCATTATCAAATCTATATATAACAAGTTATTCAACTCGAAATCACCCTAAAACAAGGTGCATCGCTTTGAACAGCCAATACTTTATCAATTTTGCAATGATTTTCACGATCTTGGTCTTATTCAACGCAGAAATGAATTTCCTTTCTGGAAATGTACATGTCTTGCAGTATGTTTTTACAAATACAGGGCTAACTTTTAAGAAATAATAGAAAAGTTGATTTTTCGTTATAATATGATTATTTATCATTCAAATGATGTTTTCACTAATTAATATCATAGCCAAAATGATGTGTTCACTAATTAATACCATTGCCACACGATAACCACCTGTGGTTGCAACGCTGTATAATGTTCAGGTTTTTAAATTGTCAAAAGATGCATATAATGGTAATTTTAGAGCATGGTAGATGTTCAGTATTTCGGTATCCTCACAAATAACATAACTGCAACGAACATTTGCTAATCTGAAACAATGTTGTGCTTAATTTTGTCACTTTACCAAACAGTGAAAAGGCCCCTTTAAATAAACAACAGTAAGATTCACTGCATTCCATTTTAGTTTCTATTGAACTTTTAAAACCAAAACAAAATAATTTCAACTCCAATTAACGATGTTAAACAGTACATCTTTACTTTGAAACAATTGAGTTAAATACATAGCATCAGTCAAATATATTTTCAGAGCAAAATAATGTAATCGAAGAAGACGCCTTTATAATGGTTCAAATAGCCAAAGTACATAGCTTTATTATATATACTAAGTTGAATTTATTATTGTTAAATACTCACTATGAAAACGAATAAAACAAAATGACGGACACAATGATTTTAAAACATTCAATGAAAAGTTCATCAATGAAACAACAAGATGTTCCACTATCACGTCTCCAGAAAGGCGATTGAATATACAGACCGACATTTTAAAAAGCTTGTCACATACCAAAGCCAAACAAACGGCGATTGACACTCACACATATATATAATGATATTGGAAGGACATATTTATTTCACAATTATTATAATGACAATCGTGTTATATAAAAATATTTCAAAAATTATTAAGGTTTTAACAATTTATTTACATGTATATCATTTCCCACAATTCCCTACAAAGCCAAATATAATGTTTGCCACTTGTTTCTATTAATTAAACTATGTTCAGTTGATTTATATGTAGAGACACAAAAACAGTTTGTTCGGTAAATTCAAATTTTTAAATTAAGCAACTTGTGACAGAAAATTGTGTCTTTTCTATTTAACTATGCACTTTTATTTTTAAAATGATAATAACTTTTTTAAATTCTGAGATATTTAATAAAGGTTTAAGTGTAACCATATAAGGCATACTTTCCCGCTCTTGATGCCCATATTTTTTAACCGAGAATAATCATTGACATACACATTTTGTTCAATTGTTTCTATTGATTTGGGCGAGAGCCGACCTACGACAGATAGAAGTCGCTGTATATATGAGAGCACTTTGTATGCAGATGAGCTCATACAAATATATTAACTTTAAGGAGAAGCTGGCGTCACGTGTTATGCACTTCGCTATCGTGCCACTCATTGCATACCATGATGATCGCAAGAAAGGGTAAATACACATCAGTTTTACATATAACATTATACTTTGGAGTAGAAAACATGTATATGTTTCTTATCCGCTTGAAATGCATTGTATTACTTATTGAGTAGTTTGTTTATCAATTATGTTCCTTTTAAAGGAAATACTACTTCATAGCACCATATCTTGAGAAAGGTGATTTGTATGCAGCGATCCAATCTGACAGAAAATTGTTAGTAGAAAGCCCCCCACCTGCGGAGTACATACCTGTACTTAATTGGAAGCACAGATTGAAAATAATGTACCAGATTGCTTGCGCTATTGACTATCTTCACACTGGGAATTCATTCCGGTACGTTTTTTCCTTTACTTTGTAATTTGAAAAGTATGGTTGTGTTAAGAGGAATTATGTATCGTTTAAAAGAAATTATCTGAACTCACACAGATCATTTGTTTTTCTTTGGCTGAACCAGGTCACATGCTGTAGTTTTACGTATTATGTCAGTAGCTTTTTATGCCCCCGGATCAAATGATCGGAGGCATTTTGTTTTTTGCCTGTCTGTCTGTCTGTGTGTCTGTGTGTCTGTGTGTCTGTCTGTCTGTCTGTCTGTCTGTCTGTCTGTCTGTCTGTCTGTCTGTCTGTCTGTCTGTCTGTCTGTCTGTCATTATGTCCCAAAACTTTAATCTTACAGTAATGTTTTGCAATAACTTTTGCAATATTGAAGATAGCAACTTGATATTTGGCATGCATGTGTATCTCATGATGCTGCACATTTTGAGTGGTGAAAGATTAATGTCAAGGTCATCCTTCAAGGTCAAAAGTAAAAAATACAATCAAAGGGAAGTAATAAGCTTTAAAAGGGAGATAATTTCTAAACCTGCCAAATGATATCTTGAAATTTTATTTCAAAGCGGCGAAATAACGGACATTGTCTTTCTGACAAACACATGTCTTGTTTATATTAGGTCAGTAAAGTTAAATTATGTCACTGAAGTAAACAAGATAACCTTATTAAATACAGTAGGGGTATCATTCTCGCATTGTTATGTTGATGCAGGAGAAAGAATGCTACTTAGTAGAATACTTTTTTTAAACGGCTTTTTACAGATCCCGCTCCTCTTGATACAGCGAGATAATTTTATATTGAGCTCGAGCTACGTTCTCACAAAATATTATTATACTGACCATGTATCAAATTGTACGGTGTCATTAACAGAGGGAGTAATCACGTGATAGTCAAGATGGCGACGTCCATATCGAGACGGTTATTTTTTCGCCGTTTTATACCCTTTATTACTTCTGTTTATTTTTTAAATGACGCTCACTTTCCAGCCATTTCAGTAAAACGGTGATAAGCGTTTATTTCGTATTTTAATTCGCTTTATATCTCGACTTTACTCCCCGAAAATTTTCGTAGTGGAGCCCTAATAAGGTCATCCCGCTAAGCAATTTTGCACCGAGTTAAGTCGAGATATAGAGCGAATATTGTTATGAAATAAATGCCATTAACTTTCTTCCTATTATGGCTGGAAAGTGAGCGGAATAAAAAAATAATAATACAAGTAATATAGGGTATAAAACGACGAAAAATACCTGCCTCGGCATGGACGTCGCCATCTTGTTTGTCACGTGATTACCCCCTCTGATTAAGCAGCCGTGTAACTTATACCGCGTCTTTAATTATTGTATGAGTAGGATGTTTGTGGATATCTACGACATGGGGGAAAAACTAATAATTAATGTTCAATGTTTGAAACTAACGTTGCGTGTAATGAAGTTTATTGCTTGCAACCTGATGCAACTATAAAATCACGTTATATTTGTTTTACATTTTTGTGCAAACAACCTAAGAACAAGTATATTTTTACCCATCCTGTTATGCCGATCAAACAACACGACCATAACACACCATAATAATACACATAGGGACATTGAGGCTTAGGAAAATACTGATCATTTATGATATACACCTTGTGTTAGCTTATTTGATGTTCTACCACGTATGTATTTGATTTTGGTCGGGCGGTATGAAGCAAGCATTCATTTAACATTTATTTGTTAACGAATTTTATCGAATAATCATCAACCTTCCTTGAAATATCTGACATAAAATGGAGACTAAGTTTGATTACCATCCGACGCGCACCATGCACATATTTATTGCTGTTTGTTTATACAAAAAATAACTAAATGCGAAATTCGACTTTTTCGAATTTTACCCATACAATTTTGATTGAATCTTCACCAAACTTCTGCATTTTTCTGTCCTCGACCTTGCTGGTGACTTATACAATGTGTGTTTTTTTGTTGTTCAATTTAGACATCTAATCCACGTAATTCCGAACGGAAAACGTTTGTGCTTACGCTCAAAATTCAAGAAAATGTGCGGCTAATGTTCGTCAAATATAAAAATGCTCAACTCCAGTTTTATCTGCTTGAGGAATGAGGGAAATCTTACGATCATGACGATTTAATGGTTTGGGAAGTTTACCAACTGCTAAACAAAAAAAAACTTAACTAAATTACTCTAAAAAAACACCACAACGCACAAAATTACAAATTGATGAATAAATTGAAGGTCACCGCATTGCAACTTTGTATGCAAATCAGTATGGTTTTTAAACAGCTTTTAGTGAGCGCTTACTTGTCAGGAATTATTTACCACATAGAAACGCATTTCAAATTGAACAGTAATATGTGCTACATATACATGTCAAACAAATGAAATTCAGGGTGACTCAAGGTGTAATTGTGCAATCGTAACTAGAACTTACCACAGTAGGGAAAAAATAGCACCCAACATATTATCATATCTAGCAAGTTGTCATGCTCATTTTGTTGACATTTCGAAGTAACATACATTAATTTATCATGAAGGATAAAAGAATTTGCACATGAACAGCATCATTTTATAAGAATATTGCGCGTTAAGTGTGCGAGAATGTCGGCACACAGATTTGATATACATACAGAGAGACGTGAAGACGGAAAGACTGTCGTGGTAAACCCTGTTCTACAAGGATATGTTATTCGTTTTCAATTGTATTGAACGTTGTATTGAATAAGGTGCATCTTGCAACGTATTTGGCTAAAAATACTATTCGACAGTTTCAAATTATGAAAGTCTCATTAAACTTAGTTATTATTTTTATCAGACAAAATTAAGCATGGTACATATTCGTATCACCTACGCTTTGTGTTTTGCAGCGTGAGTACGAAATAACATTTCTTTATGGATCGAATACCATTGTACAATGCAATATCGCATTTTATTCTCAAAACTTGATTGATTGCAAAGAGAATCTTTATACTAAAATAACGTGCAGTATTAAAAAAAGACCCATTTAATAACTTGTTGTTATTAGTTTCGAATGTTTATGTATATATTTTATATAATTGTACTAAAGAGTACATTTGACGACAACTTAAATATTGGGATGATATGCCATCTTACAGCGCTATAATTGTTTTAACAGAGGTACCATCCTGCATATGGACATCAAATCCAAGAACGTTGTAATAGACTCGGAACTGAACGCACGGCTGATTGATTTTGGTCTTGCAAGAGAGGTGAAGGAAGGAGTAGAATTTCAGACTTTATACGGTACGGAGGGGTATTTTCCAACAATTCAACATAAAAGACTTACACCAGAACACGATTATCATAATTTTGGAATAGGTAAGATGCTATATTTCAGCATGTATAGACTAATTGTGAATAAATGAGTTTAATGGTTTTAAATCAATATTGATATCTACCAATAAATTAAAAGCATTTTTGTAAAGTATACCAAATTTCATTCAAAATGAAGTTATGTTTGTCTTGGAAAAATTAAACTGAAATTTACTGATAACAGAAAACGTGATGATTGCATAAGCATGCACATGACATATTAAAGTTATCTAAGTTTTAAAATTGTTTTGAAACATCACAGCTTGACATTTGATTAAATATTGATATTACAAAACTATACTTTTTTCCGTAAATTGTATATTTAGCATATTATTATTATTTCTGATTATGTAGATTATTAATTGTGTTGTTTTAATCCTTACAATTATATTATCAAAAGCGTTACCTCAAACTTATTAAATATTCGACATTTAAACGAACAAACAACAACAAACAGCCTCATCTCTTTCTTCATGAACTAAAATGAATGACACTTTGTCTACATGAATCATATGCAAACAAATTTCGTAAGCTCATGTGTCTACCTTACAAACAAATGTTAAGAACTGCATTGACATGTTCACAAATGTGAAACAAATAAAGTGTTCAGAAGTTATATCTTATGATTAGTTTTTTGATTTAAAAAAAAATACTTAATCATTATGTGGTTCTTTATATAATTCGATTAATCATTGGTTTTGAAATATGTTAGTAATAAGCAATTGCTTTAAAAATGTGTTAATATAATTCAATTGATAAATATGGATAATATTTATCCCTGGGTACACATATGTTTTGCTGACATTATGTTTTATATACAGTTATCAGAGAATTACTGACAGGTGTTGATCCAACGGAATATGAGAAGGACGACGCCATACAACTGCGCAAATGGGACAGTAGAAGAGTTGAGAATAATATACAGGTACATAATTTTTAAAACTGTGGATTGTTATCAATGAATTTGTTATTTTGTTGTTCGTTTAAAACATGCGGAAATAGCTATGAAAATGTATATTTTTCACAGTTTGTTTTCAATATAATTCTCCGAGCAAAGTTCTTATGATCAATATACATATAATCCCATGAAGACAAGATAAATGTATGTCTTAATCTTTATACACAAACTTCACGAGCAGTGCGAACCAATCTTAATATTTGAGCCTAATACGATCATTAGATATGAGCATCAGCTTTAAACGCCATTAGTGACAGTGTTTCGGTGTTAGAGACAATTAGATATGAGCATCAGCTTTAAACGCCATTAGTGACAGTGTTTCGGTGTTAGAGACAATTAGATATGAGCATCAGCTTTAAACGCCATTAGTGACAGTGTTTCGGTGTTAGAGACAATTAGATATGAGCATCAGCTTTAAACGCCATTAGTGACAGTGTTTCGGTGTTAGAGACAATTAGATATGAGCATCAGCTTTAAACGCCATTAGTGACAGTGTTTCGGTGTTAGACCAACTTTTCGATTGGTACTCGTGGATGCCTGTATGCATGTAAATATCGATAATAAGCAACATCAACAAAAAAATTAACGTGATAAATGAAAAATATTAAGTAAATTTACTACAGTAAGGTTGAAATGTCTCTTATTGCATATCGTGACGTTCTCCTGTGGGAATATAAATGTGACGATACTCTATGTGCTTTTTTACTTTCGCTAAACGATTAACAAACTCGTTAATTTCATATTTGTCTACAACAAGATAAGCAAAACATTTCCATTAGATTTGTATAACATAAGTCATATAAACTGCCGAATACGTCCTTAAATATGCTGAATACTCATGTTTATATGATTTGTAAACGTATTGTCTAGGATCGAGTTTGGCCCAAGGAATTCGATGAAAGACGGAAAATAAGAGCTTTAGCAGATACGTGCATCGACAGCGTTAAGAAGAAAGGAAAATTGAAGTCAAAAAGCATCTGCGGTGAATTAAAAGTTTGTAAATTACAGAGTTTAGAGGGAGTAACAGATAAATCTTATTCAATATTCTATTCCTATCGAATAATTGCAGATTAAACTCGTTTAACGTAATTTTGCACTTTATTAAGTATTTTAGACGCAACAGTGGCATAGTTGTACCTCTTATAAACTGTGCTTGGTGTATAATTATTGTTGTTTATCATACCTCTACGTTCATATCTACCTAGTATCCGGTTAGTGGGCGTTAACATCAGTGAATGTTTTGAGATGCAATAAATTTGTAGGAATCAGCGATAAAGTCTTCATTTTTTAGCTCATCTATTTTTTGAAAAAAAAATGAGCTATTGTCATCACCTTGGCGTCGGCGTCGGCGTCTGCGTCTGCGTCGGCGTTGGCGTTGGCGTCGGCGTCCGGTTAAGTTTTGCGTTCAGGTCCACTTTTCTCAGAAAGTATCAATGCTATTGCATTCAAACTTGGTACACTTACTAACTATCATGAGAGGACTGGGCAGGCAAAGTAAGATAACTCTGGCTTGCATTTTGACAGAATTTTGTGCCCTTTTTATACTTAGAAAATTGAAAAGTTTGGTTAAGTTTTGCGTTTAGGTCCACTTTTCTCAGAAAGTATCAATGCTATTGCATTCAAACTTGGTACACTTACTTACTATCATGAGGGAACTGGGCAGGCAAAGTTAGATAACTCTGGCGTGCATTTTGACAGAATTATGTGCCCTTTTTATACTTAGAAAATTGAAAATTTTGATTAAGTTTTGTGTTTAGGTCCATTTTATTCCTTAAGTATCAAAGCTATTGCTTTTATACTTGCAACACTTACTAAATATCATAAGGGGACTGTGCAGGCAAAGTAATGTAACTCTGATTGGCATTTTGACAGAATTATGTGCCATTTTTATACTTAGAAAATTGAAAATTTGGTTAAGTTTTGTGTTTAGGTCCACTTTATTCCTACATTATCAAAGCTATTGCTTTCATACTTGCAACACTTATTAACTATCATAAGGGGACTGTGCAGGAAAAGTTATGTAACTCTGTCTGGCATTTGGACGGAATTATGGGCCCTTTATACTTAGAAAATTGAAAATTTGGTTAAGTTTTGTGTTTTGGTCCACTTTTCCCCTAAAGTATCATAGATATTGCTTTTATACTTGGATCACTCGCAAACTATCATAAGGGTACAGTAAAAGGACAAGTTGCATAACTCTGGTTGTCATTTTTACGGAATTATGGCCTTTTTTGACTTAGTAACTTTGAATATATGGTAAAATTTTGTGTTTCGATCCACTTTACTTCTAAAGTATCAAGGCTATTGCTTTCAAACTTCAAATACTTTCATGATATCATGTGGTTACTGTACCTGGCAAGTTGAATTTTACCTTGACCTTTGAATGACCTTACTCTCAAGGTCAAATTATTAAATTTTCTAAAATTGCCATAACTTCTTTATTTATGATTAGATTTGATTGATACTTTGACAAAACTACTCTTACCTGACATACCACAATAGACTCCACCCAAACCATCCCGTGTGCCCTCCCCCCCCTCCCTCCCCCACTAATTTTTTTTAAGATCATCTCACAAATGACCACAACACCCTCACACTATACCCCCCACCCCACCCCACCCCCAAATTTTTTTTTGAAACGGTTAAAAAACACAGATATTTATTTTTATTATTTTATGTTTGAAATACCGTCCATCCATTGCACCCAAGAATCCCCCACCCCCACCCGAATCCCCCCCTATTTTTTTTTTAAGATCATCTCACAAATTACCACCACACCCTCACACTATACCCCCCCCCCCCCCTCTCCACCCCACCTCCCCAATTTTTTTTTTTGAAACGGTTAAAAAACACAAATATTTATTTTTATTATTTTATGTTTGAAATAACGTCCAACCATCGCACCCAAGAATCCCCCCCACTCCCCCCACCCCCCCCCGAAATTTTTTGTTCGTTTTTTTTTGCATTTTTTGGAAGATAGTGTAATGAATTCCACACCCCCACACTATACACCCCTCTTAACTCCACCCCTCCCTCCTTTGTGATTGCAAATGAGAGTCCCTTCACCTTTAAAAAGAAAATAGAAGAGCGGTCTGCACCCGCAAGGCGGTGCTCTTGTTATACAAATGACATAGAGGCAACTCAAACAAAATATGATATAAGTTATTTAGTACTTTTTACATTTTGAAAAGCAACACAAACCGATTACAAGTATTTAACAAACAATACGCTTAATTACTCTTGACGTCATTCTTTACTCGTCAACTGTCATAAAACATACATTTTCGCCACAAAATGCAAGGTTGTAGCGATTATTTTGTTGTTGTTTTTTCTTTAAAAAAGCTGGTCTAGAGGTGGGATTAACAAAACAACTAGTAACTGTCTATTGCTTTGTAACATTATATAAGCCTATGCACGAATCAAAAACGGCTCTGCAAGCCTCGCCGTTATTTTATTTAAAGCCCCACCTTATATATCGATTTCACAGTAGGCTGTTATGCTCTATATAGCATGCATAATGTTTAAAACGTTTAATGCCTTTTTTTCTTTTCGACGCATTAGAACATTATGAGAACAAACAGCGTCTCAACCTGGACAGGTTCGACGGATAAACGATGTGAAATATGTATGGTGAACGAACACGATGCAAAAAGCCGTAAGTTAACCTCAAGTTGTCTTTCAATAAGGTGTATAACACCGAGTAAATGCCGATACACTTGACGAAATACATGCGCTAGAAGCAATAAATATTCATATCGAAAGTGAAGGCATTACCATATTATGTGACTTTACTTTTTTCAGTTCACTTTCAATACTCAGCATAAGTATTTTTTCATGACGTCGGAAAATACTTTTCGGAATTATGTAAACAAAAATCATTGAAATTCGGGCAAAAGGCTCTCGGGTCATTATGTCAGCAGCGGGCCGATTAAAGACGTCCGGTCTAGCTCTGTCGTGTTGTTTTGTCTAAGATATACTATCATGCAAAGATGAACTATGGAGTACATTATCCATCCTTTGTTCTGCTGTATAAAAGCCAAACGCCCCTAGGAAAATGCGCAATTAATATATTTGGTTTGTTTACGTGATTATGATATCAAACAAATTCAATTTTAAATATTCACGCTTCATCTCTTATGTTATATGTAATCACATAATTTACATGTGTGAAAACAATTTTTTATACAGAGTTTTTTTTAATTTACGACCACTTATCAAGTTCTTTATGATCGGTACACATATAAAATGCTGTTTTGTTACAGCCGTGGCTGAAATAAATCATAAGGACTGTCCAGGCAAGATTAAGATATGTCATGCCTGTATGCGCAATTCGTGGTTTAATCCTATCAAATGCCACACATGCGATAACGACATCAAAGCAGTAATTGGTAAGTGGTTTAACACTTTTTTTATTAGTGTAACTTGAGTACCAACATTAGAATGAGCTGAACTGCCATATCCGGGATATGATGCATACCCAGCGACCAGTAGAAAGAGGAGTACGAAGAGGAGTTGCTTAGCGGGTCATTTCTCGGTTGCCTGTTAGGTGCATATATCTCATTGGGAACCCATGATATACTAGTATTGTGAATGATGTAGTTTCCCCATTCTTTATATATATGCCATAGATGTCATCAATGAAGCTATAACAGAGCACAAATAAATATTGTTCATGTATAAGCTCTTAATTAGCTCTTAATGTCGTATTGCAGGTGATGGTTGGGGTGCAGTGTTGATCGCCGGATTTGACGAGCATAATGCCAACTTGTTTAAAAAAGATGTGACAGCATTTGGAGATGCTATCACTAGTACAGTCTTGCCGACAATGTGTATCAGGTAATATCTGTTATACTTATTATCGTTGGTATTATAGCTTACATAATATGTGCGTTCAGCCAGAACGTATCATTAGTATGCACTTTCAACACATTTGTAAACCATATCATACACAAGATATTTAATGATGAATATGACGGCCAAGAGTATAACGATACTTAACTGTCTTTGAAAAGTTCAACACACATACTATCTTTGAACAATAGATATAAAATGCATACTTTTGTTCGTAATCAGTGATGCTAAATAGTTTTTCCCCAACAGCAGTTTTGCGGCATTGTAGGTATAGTACTTGTGATATAATTTGTAACTGTGTAAGCAGTCCACTTACCATTTTACATCTACGTACTTTATTCACTCACTATATATTAATGCTCGTAATTTGATTTATTTCAAACGCGAACTTATATAAGCACCTTGTAAATATAAGAATAATGTTGTTTATTTGTTAATGTTTTTTCCCACGTTTCACAACAACCTTTATTAAATACATCATTAATAACAGTGTGTGTTCTCTTTATAGAAATTGACATATTATAGTTACTGTTTTTTTGCATATAAAACGATGTCAAAGATATGTATAAAAATATGTTCATACCTACACATGCATTGTGTATGTATATAAGACCAATATAAACTGGCATAATTACATGTTTTGTCATGCAATATTAAGGTAAAAAAACACACACTAATACTCTCACAACATGATTAACCTTCTGGTTAAGTTAAATGTTAAAACAAAATATTATTGGAAGTGGTTCTTACCATGACCGTTTAGTACATAACTTGGACATCGATTATATTTTACACTGAAATATAACGTATACTATGATTTTACATGCGAAGCGATGAAAAAGTATTTTTACAATGTTCATAATAAACATGCATATTGTGTTTCATTGTAGGAAATCCAACTTAGTTGTTGTTGACTTCAATACAAAAAGCGAGGAAAGTGCATGTTCAAGGATTGAAAAGGCATTTAAAATACTCGAGTCAAACCACGTACATACGTTGGTTTTTCTGTACTCAGGACATAATGGCAACTTGGGATTTCAAATTGGAAGAACATCATCTCAAGATGAAAGATCTGAATACTTGTTCTATCATATGAACGAACTATGTAAATGCATTAACGAGTTCAACGGCTTAGAAAAAGTGATAGTATTTTTGGACTGCTGTTGCCCAAAACCTCTTAATGTCCTTGATCATATTTGTCTCATACAGTTCAATGCTACTGGTCCCAACGACAAAACTAAATTCATAAGTGTAGAAGGGAGTATATTCACACGATTCTTGGTGCAAGCCTTTACGATGAAGGCGTCAGGAGAAAAGTGTAAACTTCAGGATTGTGACTGTTCCATTACTGGTGACTTCATAACACTTGGGTTGTTGTGGGATTACATATTGCGTCATAGACAACATGGTGGCATGGAGGAAATGATACCATATCAGAATACAAAGAATATTCGTTGGGATACGATGTTTTTGGCATATAATTATAATTTCAAGGTGAAATTCTGCTTTAATGTAAGAGCTCCGGATGCAAACATCAATCAAATGATTAAAGTGTTACCAAGCCAACTGACAGAGTTTAGAGCTTTTAAGCCGGATATTCTACTTCCAGCATGTTTTGGTACGTAACACTTATTAAACGTATTACACGTATTTAATACAATAAACAATATTTAAGAAATATTCCTCAGACATAACATTTATAAAAAGTATTATTCCAGTCAACGATACACATTTTAATAAATATATACTTTTAGATATGTTAGCAAAACAAATGAACATCCAAGTGAGTGTACGGCCAGATGTGTCGAAGTATGCAGAGATCTTGGTGATCGAGGTTGATGGTGGTCCCAAACACACTCAGGAGATAGACAACATGGAAAAGCTTATGCTTGCGTGGAATTCAAAACTGCTGTTCCGATGCCGATTCCGTCAGTGTACCGAGATAGATCAAGGGCGACCAGTTGGGTTTCTTTTGAAGAATGGCAATATTGTCTGCAAAAAATTGTCGAATCGTTATCCCGAACAGGTAGTTATAGAGTGTCTGTTAATACAAGTTATACACGAGATATTTTTTATCGGGCTTCGTACTGTACGTCGCACGTAGAGATTTGTAATTCTACTTATAAACAGTAAATTACATTAATGCTAACCTTTTTACAATTACCATTAGTCTTGAAATGCCGTGCGCATGCAGAAGAGCGTATTTGCGACCATATAGTTGATGTTGTCATATTTAAGAGCCTTTTCGAGTTAATCTGTGTTAGTGGACGAAACATGATTATGATCTTTTCTATACCTAGATTGCTTAAAAATGTTATGAAAATACATCGCGAACTTGATAGTTTAAATTCTTATCAATGATATTCATTGACCGTTCCATGGCAATAATCCCAGATTAAATCATTTTAAACAAGAATTTCCTTACTGATAGTATGGAAGTATGGAAGCGTATATGGTACACCCTGATGCTGTAATGATGTAAACATTTAATGACGACAGGATATGAAAAATGTGTCATGACGTAAAACATAACTGATCGTGTCGACTTAAACTATGATGGCAAGTCATTTTTACAAGAGCATGACGCCAAAAATTATGTTTATCGACTTTGATCATGTCGACCAAATGTTTTTTTTCCGTTAAAGCCGGCAACATTTATGTCGAGACTTACACTTAATGTCGTTATGGCGAGTACAATTAAGGAAGCGTATATGGTAAATATTTCGTCATATATATATCGACATATCCATATGTTTTATCCATGTCTTCATGAGTCATGTCGACAACCAGTGATCCACACAGATATTATTTAAACAACACCCTGTGTCCACTTAAATTATATCGACTCGTCTTCATACTATATAAAATCTGTCATCGGGACGCAGAAAATAATGCAAGAAGCAATACCACCTTCAGTTATATCGACATGTCAACATTACGTTACTTGCAAGTCATCAAGATATATGTCGTCATACAGTAAACAACACAGGAATAGTTAAATCTACAGGACGGCTAAAGGATAAAATATCGTCCGAGAGTTAGGCTGTTATGCCAACATGCGGGTTCTTGAAGTCTTAAAATTTTATCCTATGTCGACAAATCAACATAATTTTTGGCGTCATGCTCTTGTGAAAATGACTTGCCATCATAGTTTTAGTAGACACGATCAGTTATTTTTTACGCCATGACATCTTTTTCATATCATGCCGTCATGGAATGTTGAAATCACCACAGCATAGGAGTGTACCATATAAGCTTCCATATGATAGAGTTTCTGGAGTTTCGTTGTTTTAGCTATATTGCAGTCAAACATACTTTCTAACGTAATTGTATTGTGATGTTCAGCACCCTCTTGATATAGACGATTTGGAGAAATTGATGACGGCATTAAACACCGAGGAACACAACATAAAACGTTCAGAATTGTTCAAGCCGTTGGAACTCTTTAATGACAAACTGTTCTCACTTGTGGATGCCGCAAAGCATAATAAGGTACCCCACACTATGTTTTATTAGATTGTTTATTGAAACATATATGTAAGAAGCTGGTCAAGTGTGTTGGAGGTCATTTCAGGACGCCATTTTCTCATTGGTTATCTAAAGAGTCAATTTTAGGCTAAAACGTTATCGATAATCAATAAACTTAAAATCGGGGTTTTGCGGACTGAATATACTTTTTTCGAAGCATAACTTTGTCAGACTTCAATAAATGAATACACCTTGAAAAAATGGTATAACCATTCTGGTACAGAATCCCATATACAAGAGCTATTGTTTTAGGTATTTTAGAAGTATAGCAGGCATTGCTCATAGAGTTAATATCAAGATAACGCTTTGAGAACAAAAGTCAAGAACCATATATCAACCGTTTGTCCAGCATGGATCAATTTTAAAATTAGCAGAGGTGATATTTATTGCAAATGTATTATAACTAACAAGAATCAGATGCCTAGGCCGAGGTCAAGGTCACAGTTTGAGGTAAAATAATTGATTCAACCCCTGGCGATTGGACAGGGCATTATTTTATAATGGATATATTTTCAAATTATTTAGCAGGAGTAAATAGCATTGGTCAGAGGTTCAGTTTAAGAAATATATAAACAGTATTTGAATCCTTACATCGAAACACTTTATAACATCGTTTCATCAATTACTTCCTCAAAGAGAATGACAATTGTTTAAAAAGCCATTGTTCAGATACTTTTGCAAAGGAGTTAATTTAACATACACTATCCTATTTCGGAAATTCTAACTGATGTATACAAAAGTTAGTTTAGTTGGATTGAACAGCTATGACAAAAAAATAAACCAAGTTTCATAGTTCTCATCTTTTGATGAGTAACATTAAAAACAAACGTGTAGTTATAGATCGAAATTACACATCTATAAATACAAAATATTAGTAGTAATATTTTTAGAGTATCAGATTAAGACGCCTGCACGAAGGCAAAGCTTAATTATATCGCATGTATGTTCCCATAAAAATTAATGTTTAAGTGGTCACAGTGAGATGCGATTGTGATTGTTTTTATCAACTTCCTGTTGACTTATGAATTGTTGATCAAAGAATGTGTCTGGCGTTAGAATTGGCCTTCAACTTGTGCGGAGTAGAAAGGATGATCTATATAAAAAAAATGCACATTGTTATATAGCACCAGTTTATGGTCGTCAATCAAAGTTATTGAAAACAAGAACAACGACAACAAACAAACAAACTTTCGCCGTGGCCAGAACTCTCAAAAATCAATGACTGAAATAACATTGTGTATTTCTTCAACATTAAGATAAAAAATATAATAAATTCTCTATCTAAAACGCTGAAAGTTGAGCTAATATTGTGGAGATCATACCTCTTTTGTTAGTCTGTCAGCCATTCCATAATTTAATGCATATGGACAGTTTACAATATGGTGGACAAGCGGTTTATAACATTTTACTTTTTAACATGTAGCGCGATGGCTTTGTTGTCATGCCTTCGAATTTTGTTAATTGTTTTATCACTCAGATTAAAACATGTACTAAATCCTGATGTTTGACCCAAATGTTCGCAAAGTGTGTTGGGATAGAAATGTCTTACAATGATCAATAATAAAAAAGATACGCGTTAAGTACTGACTTATCGCGATTTTTGTAAATGCTTAATTATCGCAGTGTATACATGTTGGCGTACAATAAGATACGATTTTTTTTATTATAGCCGACTGCCTAAGTTATCATTGTGATTTAAATGAAAATTCATACACTCGAAGCTTTATTGTTTGATTTTAAGGTAGAACCATCATTTGAACTGTTTGGTGAATTGCTATTGAAACTTAGAGCATTTGGAATATAGGATCACTTGTTTTGTTGACCTACACCTATTACTAACTTGTGAAATGTTAAAAAAAATGACAAAATGATAAGATGTGAGATTTGATAAGTTGTTTATTGAAAGGCAATACTGCGGTGTAGGTAAAGCGTAGATTTTTATACACCGTTTAAACGTTTAGTTTCATATGTTTGTATCGTTATTATAACAATCTATTTACGGTTTCGCTCCGATGACAAACAAACCTTCTATTAGTTTTGTGTTTCACATGACTTGTTTAATGTACGCAGAAGAGTCAAAAGTATTATTAAAGAGTTATACATCTTAATTGTTTATGTTTTGCTGCCTTTAGTTGAAAAACAGAAAGTTGACAATCAACTGCATCGACGTCTTCCAGGACGGATCTGTCACGCTGGTGTATATGGAGCTAACAAGCCCTGAAGAACAACTGGACCATTGACGCAAGAAAGAAACCAGTAACCAGCTCTCAATATTCTTTCCGGATCGACCAGGTGTAGACGTGCCTTTTACGGCTCTGAATTGAACATTGTTTTTCGATATATTTCACTTGGTTGAATGGGGTTTTGATAAGATAAATTGTGTAATTTATCTTTTTACTTCTTATTTGGAATATTTTATGTGGATTTAATGGACTTTTGTTTCATTTGTAAAGGTGAGCCATGCTTGCTTTTTTTTTTATTTCTGGGTGTTTTCAGGCGCGAACGAGCCTGTGATGTTCAATTATACTTTGTCTATGTATGTACGCATTGAAGGTTTGAATTTAAAATATACTTTCTTAGGTATCCAAATAATATTATATCAAGACGTATTGTTTTTTTAGGAAATCTACAGAAATAATCAAGCAAAACCACTTGATTAATTTGCAGATTTAAATTTAGTTTATATCAATAATTTGAAAACATGCTATTACTTATTTTTACCAGAATACTTATGAAAAATGACACATAATTATTAACAGAGAATAATAATTTTAATTTCTCAAATCACACAAGCAATTAAAGTTCAAGAAACATATATAAACCGACACAATTATTATAAGAATTATATTTTGACAGTGCTAAGTGCAATTTTTAACAGTTTGCACAGGCATCAATTTTGAAGCAACATAAATCAACAACTTTTTGTTATAAAAGGCAGGTAGTTAAGAATGTAAACAACAAGATGTAAATGTTTTGAATTGTTATGTTTAATCAATTATTGCAATCAGTCCATATCACGTCAAAAGCAGTCATACAGGTTTTTGACTTGTCACACATGGGATTATTAATTTTACAAGGCAAATGGAGGTTTGATATTGAATTATTTCGTTATTTAAGTAGTAAACCCTTTACGTTGTAAAATGCAAGTATTTGATAGCAGCCGTTCATGTGTTCACATGAACTCGGGGCGGCAAAGCGGTTTGCATCAACATTAAACGTTTTATTTTTTTAAAGCGTTTGACTATGTTAGTTATGTTTATTCGGACAACATTGAAAATGTAAACATGTATCATAGTTGTTTGAAAATCTTGTTTCGTTTTGCTGAAGGATGAGTACCCATAATAAACTCCCTCGTTATTTTTGTGCTGTAGGCTGATGTCGGCATTCATCGTAGTGTGCTTTCAAGTGTATAAGGCTACAATCGGCACATTCTGGTTTACCTCGTGTTCCTGATAAAATGTCGTTTATTCTATATTATAGGTATACTAAGTGTTGTTTTGATTGCTGGCTGTTCAAAAAGTGGGAAATTATACTGTTTCATAAAATATAAGAAAACAAAACCCGAACGGTATACTCATACTGCATAACGCGGTGTATTAAATAGCCAAACTGTGTATAAGATTACTCACATAATACTTTTACTTTCTTCTTTAACATGCAGTATGACATACCACTGATTATAACCGCTTTAATGTGTATTTATGCAAACAATACTTGCATTTTGAATTCCAATGGTTTATATGTATACTTTTTTGCTGATTGTCATGCTTTATGGAGTGTTGATGATTCTTAATTAACGGAAATTTAATGTTACTATGGGACAATGACAATTGATTCCATAATTCGTTTTAGTGTTGTTGATGTAAAATATGAACGGTTACAAATTATATTACGCTTAAAAAACAATAACTAGTATTACCTATTTTATTTTCTTGCGTTCACATTGCGCGATAATTGGTTGTTCATTGTTAAGAACATATACGACTTTATGTTTTCTTAATTAGTATAATATGAGGCAAGTAAGGTCAAATACTCTGTGTGTATTTGGTATGTCATGTTTGTCACAGTAACAAGTTAACATTATGTTGAGACTCTTTAAAAAAGGGAACAAACCTTGAAATTGCTGCAAGTTAAACAGTAATGTTTAATTAAATTACACCTTTGGAATAGTTTATAATTATATTATGATAGTTTTATATGAAGTTTATGCATTTAAATTGTAATATATGCACACAGTGGGGATATCGACATATAATTGTTGTATCAGAAAAACTGAGAGCATTGTTTTATTTTAATTAAAATCAACTACGCAATGTTTGGAATAATACCGTCATAAAATTATAAGATAAATCAACTGAAATTATTTCATATGTCCGTGATATTGTATACATGTATTTGTAAACTCTGCATGCAAATATTTTTTGTCCCCCAGTCTATACTGGGGGACCTATTGTTTTTGCCCTGTCTGTTTGTTTGTTGGTTTGTTTGCGTCTAACTTTAACATTTGCCATAACTATTGAGAATATCAACTTGATATTTGGCATGCATGTGTATCTCATGGAGCTGCACATTTTGTGTGGTTAAAGGTCAAGGTTAAGGTCATCTTTCAAGGTCAAATGTCAAATATGTGGGGGGCATAGTGTTTCACAAACACATCTTGTTTTATCCCTTTTCTTGTATTAATATGTTACACATAGGTCATTGTCATTATTGCACACCCTGTATATTGGTTCCAAGAGAGGCCTCTTTGTAGCTGTGAGACATGTATATTTGCATATTTTCATAAGCGACAGGGACTTATGGTTGTATTATTGATGTTTTGTAAACCGCCATGTTTGTTGAATTTAAAAATAGCAAGATAGAAATTATTTTCTCAAATTCGAGTAATTTTAATTACTTTTCATAGCCAAGGAATCAAACAACTTATATCAGAATTTGTAAACCGGTATATTACAATTTAATTACTTTTTTATTTGACGGTAAATGACGTATTTGTAATTCTTAGTATGTCAATCTCAAAATATTTGCTGATGGCGGAAATGTTCAATTAATGAAGGGTTGAAACAACTATCTTTACGGATACACTACTTTAAATGTACATGTTTAGGTACTCGTCGTGTGATAAATGCAGGCGTCAGTTAGAACCCTTCGCATTACAACAGTATCTCTTATAAAAATAATGCGGTAGCATCCGTTGAAACACTGTTTGGAAGCTTTCTATTACATTTCTAGAATTTACATTTCATGTTTTTATCTTCGAAATGTTTCTAATAGTTTTGATTCGTATGTCTGTCATTCAGCTATCCGTGTATATTCTCGCAAGCAAGTTGTAAATTCCTCTACCAAAAAGCTTATATACAAAGATATGTTTCAGGAAGAAGTGGTGATAACTCTGATAAATATGTGTGATTGATCCAAAGGGACATGGGTCTTGCGTGTGTCTCATTGCCTGATAACAATTAACATAAGATTCTAGCAGGGATTTTAATATGAGTGTTTCTTTTTTAACGTGTTTTATTTTTGTATGCTTTTTACAATAAAAATATTGTATAATGTTTATTGACTGAACAATAAATCATATAAGTAATTATGTTGTTGTACTAAGTTTGAGCGTATTTATTTAAGCTTGATTTAATCGAAAGCATCGCGCTTATTGAAAAACTCCAGTCCTTTTCATGGATTGTTACTTAAGGGACGCTCACTTATGGGGATGGAACAAAGGACTTCGTGATCGCTACGCGGATATCATATACACAACGCCACCGCAACCTTTGTATTTAATATAGTTTTAACAGACATTATCATGTTCTACTTCAGTGCAACTTTGGTTGCTTAAACATGCAATGTAATTATTCAGCCACACGATTCTCGGTAGTATTCACACAGCATATTACGTTAGATTGACTCTACAATTACATTTGGATCATTGATCAACAGTAATATTAATAAAGAACAACATCACACAAGTATTGATAGTTTTGCTTTTATTATCTTGTTTTATCAATTAAGAGATATCTTGTGAATACGATCACATAATTTATTTTCTTGTTGCCAAACAGTTTTGACATCCATATGCTGAAAGTTATTAAAAAAGAATTAAGTAACTTTATGTCATAAACATTAATCAATGATCAACTATAGCAAGAAATTCAAATTACTCTTTATAATGCAAGGGATACAGTACAAACTCAAGTAAATAGTACGTTATATTATGCAAAGGTATATATAGATTCATTAAACATACACACCGGAAAAGGAAAACACTGAATATGTAAAATATTAAATATTTAAGAGATTAAAAGATACTTTAAACATCACATTATAAAACATCGTTTCATCCTTAGATGCTTCACATTTATTCTTGATACTTCATCAAACATGTAAATGAAAGGACAAAAACTGAGTAGCACATGTTACAAGCCCACGGCATACAATGACAATTTTGTCAAAAGGCATAATTCCATCCTGACTGGACTTTGAAAAAACATGCGAAATTCTATTTGAAAGTATAGTAAACTTGTGTCTCAATCAATCACCCATTCAACATGAATCCTGGTTTTAGCAATTCTTCGGGTTTCTTGCACATCCAGAGCCCCCAGCTGAGATTTCCCTCGTTTGAAAGTAGGAATATAGACTGCAGCACTCACTGTCCCAACACTGTCCTGAATGTAGAAGCATCTGTCAGCCAAAACAACATCACCTGGTACACGTTTTTCCAAAATCCCACAAGTTTCTGTAATGAGCTTGACTGTTGCTTTTCCACCGTATGCACTTGGAGTTAATTAGATAACTCCTTGTGGTGTAACCCCAATCAGCAGTGTTTGCATTTTTGTATTTCGAATTAACCTGAATTTTAAGGATGGTATCATATTAAGTTATTTTTAGCTAAGTTTGAATGCCATTTTCCAAAAAGCAACCATAAACTCACATAGTAATTTTCCAGTTATAGAGGCTTGTTCACAACGTTTTTTATATATAAGCATATGGTATAAAGAGATCTGGAATAGTTAAAGATTTGCGTTCAATGGCAATTAATAAAATATACGTACTCATGATAAACAGTATAAAGTATTTAATACTCGGTCTTTCGTTTTTGTTAGTTTGTATGTAATTACTTGTATACTACCTTAAAACCGAAAACGTTAAACGAAATGAGCTGGTGGAAAAATAATCTTCTGCTCAGTCTTCCTTCGTCAATATGTCACTTCACATTTAAAATGAACAAATTATTTTAGACAAGTCGTAATAATATTTGTCAAAAATAAACTACGAATCGATTGCGCATTTAACTGCAGGGATTTCATATAAAACCAGAACTTTTCTAAAAGTTACGTTTGATTTAAGTATATAATAATTTATATATTTTTCATTTAATAAAACATATAAACGATATAATGAGTGCATGTGTTGCTTAGATAATATGTTTATAAGGTGTTATTATTGGCAACATAAACCCTTCAATAAACAGTAATAGTAATGTTTCATTCATATCACGTTTTAATCCCTTTTATATTAAAACATATTCATGTGTTCGCTATTAAAACAAAACTATCAAATTATATTTAAAATTATTTTATTCGTATAAGAAATGCAATTATTATGTTATGTTATCAACAAATGCATTAAACAAATATCATTTTGAACATTAAAAAAGTATAATCATCTTAAATGGTTAGGTTTTCATTCGATATTTTGTTACTTCGATTTTTTAAATTTTTTATCCTTAGAACAAACTAACTGATTGCTTTCAACCACAATTCATAAAAAAATCCTTATCGGATTTTGAAATATACGGAAAATATCGATGATGTGTTTAAGACCCGTGACCCTTCGTCGACACGAACGGTGTGAACTCGTGGAGTCCGGTAGCGACTACCCATCTCGCTTCCTGTCCACTTCCGCCAACCTTGAAGCCGCTAAGTTGTTTGCCTCCAAGGGCTGGCATCAACCGAAGCGAATCGCTCAGATTAATTTTCGAACATCTGCAACGAGAGAACCTGCAGGTTCAGTTTATCGACCTTCGCGACTCGTCCGCCCTTCAGCGCTACATCGGCCCCGATAAGCCCGTAGTAAGAAGATGCGATCAAAAGAACGAGAGATTTTAATCGAGGGTTACGTTCCTCTGTCTTGTGTGAGCACTGTACTCGTTCAGTAAGCATATCGAACTTGAATATTTGAGCATTGTACTCGCTGAGTAAGCACGTCGAACTTGAATATCTGCTGATCACGTTTATGATTGAATTTATTACAGCTTTAATGTGGATACCAACTAATGCCGAATTAATTTATTATATGTATTGATGAATACTACTTTTATATGTGTCTGAAATACGAATGTGGAAGTTTTTTCCATTAATATTTTTTATTGATTTGTTTTTAACGTGTTTTAAGGATATTGTTAGTGTAAAGCTATAATGTGATATTCAATAAACGATTAGATTTATATTGTTAATAGTTATACCAGACATACAGAATACTAGGTCGGTGCCGAAAAAAAAGTTTATTTTGCGAGGCTTTCGGGCCGAGCCTTATATATTACAAAGGATCATGCACTAACCTGTTTTTCTGTGTATCATACATCTTAGTCCCCGATTTTAAAGAAAGAATAAAAAACAAAAATACTAAAAAAACTGCATCTTTAGCGGGAAAGAATATGACTTTTGTCGTTTGACGTTTTAATAATGACGTCATGAGTACTTAATATTTGTAAAAAAAAATTGTTTTGCCTTTTGTATTGCATTTGCGTTTAAAATATATTACATCTTGGTATCAAATTGTTTGTTTTGTTGAATCTGATTCGATTTTACTTTATAGTTGATTCCGAAAAATATGACCATCCCCCATACATGACTGATGCGCGTGACAGCTATATTTCAGCATTGCCGAAATAAAGGAAAATATATTCCACAGTGGTTTATTTCGACAATTCACGGCTGATGATAGGTTACATTGGCATTTATACCATTATAATGTCAAAAAAGTCAGTGAAACCACAAAGAGAGTCATTAGCAAAGAGTTTTCAAATAATGCGTGTTCGATTAGAACTTAGCACTGGTGATTCATTTTCGGCCAGCTTGATATTTATGTTTTGAAAATGGGCAAAAGATGAAGAAATGTCACTTTTTAAACCTTTTAAAAGGTCCTTTGAATTTATCATAAAAACTACGCCACTTTCAATATGTTAAATGAAACCGTAATATTGAGTAGTAGTTTTTTTCTTTGACATATTGTAAACTCCTTCGACAGATACATTAGACCATTTGAAAATTGTTGAAAACTTGTTATGATTTAAGTTCAAGCAGATTTGTTTGCTGAATTCTTAGTTTGGATCCCAACAATTTGACTGGTTCGGAGTATTGCAGAGACGCTAGTCCCTAAAATACACTTCTGAAACCATATAGAAAATAATGTAGACAAATACAGAAACTGACACAGTTAAGGTAATATGAATAAAAGTAAAAGCTGTACGTTAATAACATGCAAATTGCTTTTTAAGTATTGTTACCGCTAGTGAATTTTATTTTATATGATATATAAAAAATGTAAACAATACCATGTACAAAAAGGGTAAAAGGTATGTCCCAAATAAAGCAACAGTCCTGGCTAAACTATTCTGAACAAGAAATATCTTTAAAGGACATATACAGCGCTGATAATGGTTGGTGTTTGTGAATGATTGGAGTTATATCAATGAGATCAGCCTTAGCGAATGTCTTTTTCTGAGCAGTTCTTAGCTGCATCGCACGCACATCAATTACGTGAAAGATTTCGTTGCATATTTCAACGAAGTTCTCAGAGCTTATGAAAAGAAGACGGGATTTCCCAAATGTAAGTCATCTATTTAATTTGTACTAATCTACAATCCTTGTGTCAACCTTGTGAATTGTGTAAGAATGGAGACAGATAAGATCGAAACATGTTTAGTATTGATGTAATCAAAAGCAGACATGTCAAGACAAAATGAACAAAATGCCCCATTTTGCATTAAATGGCTCAAAAACAAATAATCAACTGAATTTAAGTCCTCTACAATAAGACAAACATGCGCGACATTGACTTTAAAAACATGTGCGAACTACGCATACTGTCTACATTTCAGTCAATATCGATGTATTTGTTGTCATTACAAAATACGATTTGGTGGAAGAACAGAAATGATTTCCCTTAGTCCGCCAGGAACAAATTACCATGGAGAAATTCCTGGAACACGAGCGCGAAGTAGCGACGCATTTCAGTATCGACGGTTCTTTGAAGCACAACAGCATCCGTTGGGTGAGCTACGTGGACGATCATAGCGAGGACAACTCTTTCATCGAGAACATCGCTATCAAGTTTGTGCGGCAGATGATGCAGCCTTGACTGTGTAAACATCAAGTTGAAAACGCACCTTCGCTTGTTGTCACTCCTCGAGTAAAATTTGCCCGGAACGCTGAGAGATGGATGAATGAAACTAATGTGAATATGGAAACAGCTCTGCTCGTGCTGGTGGCTGCATTGGTCATCGCCATGAGTTACCACTTACTCACAAGAAGACCTGAATCAACGATTGACTTATGAATTCCTAAAACGACTTCAATTTCCAGAAAACGGATTCGCATTATACCAAATTTACCGTATATGTGTTTTATTAAAGACTTCTTTTGAAAAAAAAACTATTTCTTAAGACGTGATATTTTGAATGTTGAAATATTTGTAATGTTACATTTTAATGTAACTTCCTAACATCATAATTGCTGGAAGAAAACAGATGATGAAAACTTTAAAGTAATATATTTAACAGTATTACATCACGCTCTCAAGAAACCCAAATGCATTTTTGGGAGTACGACGCACTCCTTATGGGCATTTCAAACGCAATATAGCAGGTTGTTCATAAAATGATTTATAGATCGTTTATTTACATATAACACTACATTATTCGTTTGGTCGATATTCTTTGTTTCCTTTAAAATTAGTTATATTTTGTTGTCATATTTTGTTTGCTATTTCCGTCGTTTGTTCAGTACATTTAACAAGACTTTGCCTAATGTTTTTTATTTTTATGCTTGAGTTTTCTTAAACGATTCCAAATAATGGATGCACTAAACATCATTTTATGAATAGACATAAATAGGTTAACGAAAATGTTTAATGGGCAATTATTATGTAATATAATGTATTTATATTCATATCCCTTAGCCTAGTGCGTGTTTATGTACGTATCTAAGTATTGCACATTTCGATCATGTAATATAATTTATATTGTAAAACCTATTTTATCTATAATACAAAGCACATGTATTTCATAATGTATTTCACAATAATGTCTTATCATAATAATAATGCTATTTTTAACAAGATAGCCGTTGCTTTTTTGCCAAAAACTTAAAGTGGATAAACGAAAGGCATCTCTTTCAGTACAACAAATATATGTCATTTGGTGTTTTAAACGGCTTATCTAGCGCACATGTTTTTTTTTCATGTGAACTTAATCAATATAAACAACATTTAATCGAAGTGTGTACGTCGAAATTATACTAGAAGTGATGAACTATCAAGTATTAGGTAACTAATTCGTGAATTTCAGGAAATATTGAACTTAGCTATATTTGATGTTTAAACATTTGGTCAAGTTATGACTATATCTTATTTACGTTTTAAAATTACTATTGTTAATTTATATTTAAATCATTAAATATAATTTTGATATATAGTGTTTGTTAATTGATAGACATTGGGATTCAAATATTGAAAAAAGGAAAAATGAATTATTATTTGATGAAAAAAAAACAGTATATCTTTAATAATACATTCGAACTTGCAAGTTATAAAATTCATGTACACATATATCTCCGATCGAATAGTTATTCGTATTGTGTTCTGCTAGTAAGGTGATATTTTTTTCATGCACTGAGTAACTTACATAATCACTTTTTAAAGAAAATATCTGGATTCCATATTCGATCGCAACGTTTGGTAAAAAACACGAAACACTAGAAATATCATAATACAATTCATTATTGTTTAAGCAATTGAATGCAATTTATTTTATGCAATTTTTCAATCAACTAAACAATACAGAATAAAACGTACAACACAAGTTGAACCAAAACCATGACAATAGCTGGGGTCACTTCATTGGGATGGTCAATACACGGCATTTTATATTATATTTGTTTAAAGGCTATCTTAACCTCACACTTATCCCAGAAAAAATCACAAAACACACCTGTAAATAAATATGAAAATAGAATTATGCTTCAAATTGAAGAGCAAACAAAGATAATATAAATTCAATTTATTTGCACTTAACTAGTGAATGATTTCAAATGCAACAGAATAACAAACTAAATAACTTAAAAAGGCAAAACTAAACAATGAAGTATGTATATTTCATGGATATTCAATTGCTAAAACTTCTCGTATAAAAGCACTTTAATTATAGCCCCATTACTGGTAATGGGGGCTATATAGGAGTCACTTTGTCGGTCCGTCGGTCTGTCCCGAAATTTCATCCGATCTTTACCAAACTTGGTCAACAGTTGTATCTAGATGATGTCTAGGTCAAGTTTGAATATTGGTCATGCCAGGTCAAAAACAAGGTCACGGGGTCACTTAGTGTGTTTTAAACCGAAAGTTTGTCCGGACCATAACTATGTCATTTATCGTTAGATTTTAAAATGACTTGGTACATTGTTCACCATCATGGGACGGTGAGTCGTGTAAAAAAGTACGTTGATATCTTCAAGGTCAAGGTCACACTTGGGGTTCAAAGGTCAAATGCTTGTCCGGGCCATAACTTTGTCATTAATTGTGAGATTTAAAAATCTTTTGGAAAATTTGTTCACTATCAGTGGACGGTGTGTCGCGCGAAAGAATTACGTCGATATCTCCAAAGTCGAGGTCACACTTAAAGTTCAAAGGTCAAAACTGGCCATAAATAGGCTTGTCCGGGTCATAACAATGTCGTTCATTGTGAGATTTAAAAAAACATTTGGCGCATTTGTTCACCATCATTGAACGGTGTGTCGCGCGAAAGAATTACGTGATATATCTAAGGTCAAGGTCACAATTTGTGTTCAAATGTCAAAAATGGCCATAAATGAGCTTGTCCGGGCCATAACTATGTCGTTTATTGTGAGATTTTAAAATCATTTGGCTCTTTTGTTCACCATAATTGGACGGTGTGTCGCGCGAAAGAATTACGTAGATATCTCCAAGGTCAATGTCACACTGTTAGTTCAAAGGTCAAAAATGGCAATAAATTATATTGTCTGAACCATAACTATGTCATTCATTGTGAGATTTTAAAATGACTCTGTACATTAATTTTGTTCACAGTCATTGGACGGCGTGTCATCGGAAAGAATTCAAGAGTTCAAAGGTCAAAATGGCTGTAAATAATAATGGCATATTAATTCTTAAAAATTGCCTTAAATAACATTCTCTTGTTTTGTGAAGACATCATGAAACATAGTCTGTGTTAATGCGGTACGTGGGTGCATACGTCACGTCTGTGACAAAGCTCTAGTTGTACCAGGTTCTATGCACGCGGAATGGAAATATGGCATTTCGGTTAAGTTCAGCCCAGCAGCCTGGATTCCGGAGAAAGTCGATGTATTACTTTGGCTTAATTTCACATTCGAGATAATTCACGGCCGTTAATCACGGACGCCACCTCTTTTGTGAGATGCATTAATAAATGACTCAATGCTACTTCCGAGATGGCGATGTGACCCGGATGTTTTGAATTTTCACGGATAATTGTACAGGGTGAGTCGGTTTTATATGAGTTTTGGCTGGGATTTCCGATTTAAGTGCCGCTTGGATTTCATACGGCAAGTTAACATGAAAAAAGCCATTATCAGTTGTAAATGTTAGATTATCGCTATTAATAACCAGAAAATCTGTCTTACAGCCATTTATTACACTTGTTCAAACCAATAATATGGAATGATATTGAATACTGCAGAAATATTAAATTGAAGCAACGATGCATATTTACGTACAAGGTATTATTAGCTATGTATAAAAGCAACGAGACTTCATTAAAGCCAGCCATAAATTCCCATAGTTTATTAAATCTAATAGCAATTATGAAAAATAAAAATAACAAACAGCTAAAATGATACAAGGTAACATTGAAAAAGCTGTTAGAACACTGATAAGAATAAAAGATTTGTTAAATTCAAGCAACAGGGGGTCAATTTAGAATAATGCAACAATTGACAACTTGTTATAAGTAACAGTACATGAAAAGATGTATTCGTGTAATTCAGTATGATTGTAAAAGCTATGTGAAGGACTGACAATGCTTTTAAGATGATAATCAAAGAATGTTACTCAGATTAGACAGTACAAACATTTATTTAAAATAGCAGATGATTGGTTTCTCATAACTTTTTTCAACAGCTTCATATGAGATTCTCAGCTTAGAGGAATTTAACTTAAAGGGGCCTTTCACAGATTTTGGCATGTATTGAAGATTGTCATAACATGCTTTATATTGATAAATGTTAACATTGGATCTAAAAAGCTCCAGTTAAAAACAAGAATAAAATTAAAGAAAGAAAAAAGTGACCCTAAACTGGGTTCGAACCACTGACCCCTGGAGTAAAAGTTTATCGCGTAGACCACTCGGCCATCCGTTCTTATATCAATTAATTTTATACTTTATATAAACAATCCTCGTATTATCACGAAATATAACGACACCAACAGAACTCTACAAATTATTCAATCTTTTTGCGTTGCAGCGCAATATAATTTTCAGGTTTTTAAATCGTGAAAAGATGCATATAATGGATATTTTAGAGCACGGTAAATGTTCAGTATTACACATTCCTCAAATATATCATAACTAAAACACAAATTTGATTTTGAAACATTGTGTTTTAATTTTGTCAATTTACCAAAACGTGAAAGGCCCTTTTAAAATAGTAAAAGCTAAAGTGAAAGGTTGAGTGGTGTATGACACATTGCCTTGCATCGGACATGCTTAGTGGCATCCGCTATTTATGATGACATGAGCAGACCATTTGTAACGTATTTTGCAAACCAAAGTTACACACCAGTAAGTCCTTTAAAACAGAAAAGACAACAAATGTGTCACCGACACTTACGCCCCAACAAAACATGTTTGTACACAGACACATCTATTATACATTTTACAGTAGACAAAAAGTCTAGGGACTGTAATTCGCCAGTACCTAGCTGCATTCGAAATTCATTTCGCAACAATCATCTTTACATTAAGGTCAATTAGTTGTGAAAGTGTGAGCAAAAACACAAAGCACTTTAATAGAAGTCGAAAACAAACTCAACATTTTGGGACTACATATTCTATGCGTGAAAAAAAAAGATAAGGCACATAATGTCTGGGCAACCTCATCGCAGCCAGAATGTGTTACTTAAAGTTTATCTACAGTTTGAAAAAAGTATTTGAAAGGTTGGGCCTAAAGATCCAACAAGTAGTTGAAAAGGGAGTTTAAAACACTCAATGTAATGTCATTTTCGACAAATAGACAAATAGCCCTTATTCAGCTAAAACTTGCCTCAGCCGAAATTCATCTCTTTTCAAACACACCACCAGCCATTGCATTGTCAGAAACTTTGAATTCAGCAGTTGAGAAAATAATAATGTTAACCATTACCATATATGTATTTTATTTTTATTTTCGGTACACGATGTTCAATACGAACTAATTTGTTGTTTCTTTCTTATGTTTATGTACTGGGACTTAAATATTTAGAAATATTTAAGACCTTATATTAAAACCATTGAACTCAAGAACCCATCTGATGCAACAGGAAGTCCCATGATCTCCTCGGAAACAGTCTCTATACGTCTGCCGCAGTTATCTGCAGAAGGTGACGCAGCTCAGCGGAATGAACACCCACGTTACCATGGCTATCAGCACCACAAGAACGTCTCTTGTTACCACGTGAGAGGTGCTAAAACGGAAGGTCAATCGTTTTAATTGGGAATGGAGCCCAAATTCATACCATGGGAATAGTTGGAAACCGATCAGGCCATACAAGTAAGTTGTTGGTGCACATACATCTAAATAAGTCGCCATTTTTAAAATTAGAAATGTGCATGAAGAACAAGTATGTAATTCATTGCACTTTTGTCTAAAAACTCTACTCATATTAAAAGCTTGCGGCTATTGTGGATACAAGAGGGGATAACAGACAAACTGAAGATTACTGAAAAACATCTCAACCATTGAAACATTATATTTTTTCGTTATTTTTTTGCATATGTGTTTCCCCAATAGCTTTCATTTTATAAGTGGTAAGATAACAGTCTAAGTTTTGATAAATTCGATTATTACTTTTAGTAATTAAATCTGTCAATGTAAACTGATAATTTAAAGTGATGTTTCAAATCTATAATGTAAATGAACTTATTTCCACATAAACCTATGCACACATTTGAATACACACAGTTTTGATAAAGGGAGCACATACTTTAAATGTACAAAGATTAACAGATTCTTAGTATAACCATACAACCTAAAAAACATTCTAAAGCAAGTCTCTTATCTTTGATAACGAATTGACACATCGCATTTTTTACTTTATATCGCATGTATAACACTGAAAAAGATACATGCAATTTTATTGTTTAGTATAATACAACTAAATAAAATATTTGAAAGTTCTTATATAACGTTTTATACATAGCGTGAAACATCCAAGCTTCCCGTACACTGCTGAATTTAATAACTCAAATTTATTTTTACAGATTTTTAGGGGATAACACAGTATGTGTGTGGGTAAAAAGTATTCTGTATTATAAGATTGATGATGACCTGAAGTTCACGCACACATTTAGACACAAACTGAGAACACTCTCTGTATATTTATCTATTGTGTTACTGTCGTAACTCTAGTTTTTCAGTTACAAAGTTATGGATATCTTAAGATATTACCTATAAAACAATACAAATTACTTTAGAATGACAGTTTATTTCGCAGTGACACAGGGTCGGTCATATTGTGAATTTAATCTATGTAAGTAGATATATTATTTGTCAAAGAATAACCAAGACAATTTTCTGGGTAAAAAATCTAACGAATTGCAAGTGAGTTTAAATTCCCTTCTCATATGAAACTTAGAGTGATGAGATTAAAAGCCACGCGGTGAACGGCTGAGAGTTTCTTGTATCGAGCTGATGAAACACTACACATATTTGACGGTAGTTTTTAAGCAATGTATGCCTTTTCAAAATAAACCCTCAACTAAATTTGGTTTGCCAAACGTATACTATAGAAGCTATTTGTATGTAATGGAATATTATTCCGAGGGTTGAAAGAGCTCAGAAGAAAAGGTAAACACGGAACCCATCGACATTGACTTATTTCTAATACTTGCTCAAACTGTGTCGAAGTTATGTAACAGAAAAGATTTCGTCTGTTAACAACTCAATTAAATTGCTTTTCGAATACAAGCATAGTACAACAAGCACAATGGTTTGCATTGACCGTTTCAATGTGGTGACCACAATTGTATTTGCGTATGTGTATTTGTATATTTGACAATATCTGTGTCGTGTCTAGTAATTTTATTTAATCAAACTGATTGACAATCGGGTCTTTTCCACGAATAAACGACCACGTGTTATAACAATGTTAATGCAGTTGAAATTCGGCATTTATTATATTGCTGTACTGTGAGCAATGATTAACATAAAACTATGTATGCAAAGCTATACATTCCATAACGTCATGTAAAAAAATGTTCCCTCATATCTCTGTTAACATCTATAGGTTTCATCATTTATTGCAATAACATAAATATCTGTTTCAACAATGAAAGAAATGTTCACAAATAAACCTAATTACACATTTCTACATGGTCCTTTAGCTAAACTCAAATGGCGTTTGTTTGCGTGGATTCCTTGATAACCGTTCCTTAAAAAGGGCAACTTCACAAAGTTTTCTGCCTTGTTAGTTAGGGTCAATCCCACCTCGGCTGTTCATAATTCTTTGCAAGTCTTTAAAGATATATGAGTTTGTTTCGTAATTTTATAATTTAAATGATTTGTTTCATCATCATAGCAAACACGTTATGCTTATACTGGGCTTGTAATATAACGATATCCTATCGTATGAGTGTGTCAACAGAAAAATATGCATTATTAGGATTTTCACTTATACCATATACAATACAAACCAAACAGTGCGCGGTTCATTAGTAGCATAATTCATAGCTGATATTTCACTACTAGTTGCATATAATACAGGTTTAACATAGTCTGATATGAAAGTGTAAACATCTTAATATTGCTAATTAACAATGTGGATGCGTCATTATCATTTTCATCATCAACAGAACGACAGCAGCGTGATCATCATCATCGTCATCATCATAACCACTTCAAATATCAGAACTAATATCATCTTCCAAATAATTATATGTAATATGGTTGTTGTTTTTAGTTGACATAATACACTATAAATTTCTATGTGCACTTTTAAAGTTCTCGTGATAAATCATTGTTTTAAAATCATAATCAAACCATGGATGACCATGGTACCAGGGTAGCATTTGAAACATGTTTTGGCTGAAAATTAAGCATAACCATGATAATAAATAATCCTGGCCATAATTATCGCGGTTAACCATGGGAATTGACAACGGGCATTGAAAGGGTCATGAAACATGATTGATCATTGATACAGAAAAGTCATTTCAATGTTACCCATGGTACTGCAAACATCGTAGAATATGTTAAAACATGGATACTATGTTTTTACCGTGCTTAATTCACAGGGGTTATACAGTGTTGGTGTATTGCTAGTTTCCTTCACTCCATTTCAAACACAAATACACGTTGAAAATCATAAATAAATCTTTTAATTTTATTTAACTTAATCACCAATAAACAGAAACAATATTCTATCCTGTTCATATCCCCGAAGGCCATAAACAATATTCTATACTTACCCCCGGGTACATAGTGTTAGCCATGTGTTTGTTTGTGACATTTCGTGCCAGTGTCATAACTTTTTCGATCATAATAAGATTTCTAAATAAATTGGCACAAATGATCATAATATAAAGATGACGTGTCGCACACAAACACGTTTCTAACTTGAAGTTTAAGGTCACTGTGTACAGTTCGAATTTGTTTATATTCCGTATATGTATATAGTGAATGTACATTCCCTAACCGTTCGAATAAATGTTTGAACATGTTTGGTTTTCGAAACAAACTAGCACACATAATCATCATATGTAGACGACATGTTGTGTGCATAACCATGTCTCTCGCCTAAAGGGACTGTCAACCACAAACGACGAAAAAAAAAAGCTCTAAAATACCGTATTTTTTACAATTATTAGTTTATATTGATTAAAATATCACGTTTGGTATATTACATTCCTTGGAAAAAGTTCATATTTTCAGTAAATTCGGTAACAAATTTCGCGATGTGAAATCGAAAGTACATCGCAAAAATAGGTGACATAACGATATACACACAATAAATAACGCAAGTAGATTAATCATTTTATAAAAAAATATACACAATTCACTACGCATGCCTGGGTTTACCACGTGACGATGATGATCAATCTACTTGCGTTATTTATAGTTTTAGCTGGTAGTTACCTGGTAGACATACCCAGTAAAATTTTATTACCGAATATACTGAAAATATTAAAACTTAACAACTTTTTCAAGTAATGTAATATGCCATTCGTTATATTTTAATAAAAATAAACTAATAATTGTAAAAATACCGGTATTTTAGAACTTTAGAACGTCGTTTGTGGTTGACAGTCCCTTTAATGATCAAGTTACAGTGAACATATTTTAAAATTGTGCATATTCCTTATTAGGATATAGTGAAATTAGATATTAGCACCCGATCAATTACTTTATTGTGACTGTTGGATACATTATTGATAAATTATCATATGAAGTAAAAGTTTATAATGCATTCTAACACGGCACGTGACTTGTTTTCTATATTCAAAGAAGGAAAACTACCAAAGGGTTTTCTGCAACAAGCCACGGGCGAAGAAATATGTTTTCAAAATAGTTCTGGAAATTCCAAGAATAAGTTCAGTAAAATGCACGGGCGCTAACGCGCGATTCGGAAAAGAAATAAATGTCCGCGTACTGCAGTTCACTTTAACCAAAATAGTACTAAAATGTCATGCTTCGTTCATTTAATGTATTTGTGTTATGGGCATCTCCTTTTTATTTGAATCGATAAGCAAAATATTTGTTGATGTTGAGAGATAAGTATGACGTCACTTTGATTGTCCGCGCACTGTTTTATAAATGAAGACGACGTCATTTGATTTTCATTGTTGTGGTGACGTTTTCGCGGAAAAGTGGAGGACGTTCGGTTAATATAATTCTGATTTCCTTTAAATCGCGGATAACTTATTAATGAAATCGTATTAGAATCGAAATAATCGACGTGTAAGCGTCATAACCAATGGTTCGTCGTTCTGGGTACGCCCTCGTGGTTTAATTACTACGCATCAAAACTTCAAACCGTTGGTTATAACCGCAATAACCAACGCTTACACGGCAATTATTTAAATAATTACAATGTCTATTGCTTTAAAGTCAAGGTCACATTGGACCCTAGAAGTCGTGGGTATATTATGTATGGATTGATTGAACGTAGATGTTCGTATTTTGCCCATTTATCATGCATGACGGGATTTCACGATAAATTGGCATGCAATATATTCTTATTAAGACAATGTGCTGCCCCTAGCCACTTTGTTGCTCACTTAAGGGTCATGGTCACAGAGTACACTTTAGGTTTGTTTATAGTCCTTATATGATTTTAATGATAGAATATGTTCGTTAGGCTGTCAGGTCTACTTTTTGTATTGTGCATGACAGGATTCTGCTCGCTGGAAAGTCAATGTAACAATTGTGAAATAGGCTTTTTAACAACTTTTTACAAATGTACATATATGCTATGTAAACTATATACGTCATGTCTATCACATACTTTGTTTAGTGTCCAGTAACAGATATTGGGGTCATCCGTGTCCTATGGACACATTTTACAGCTGGGTTCAAAGGGCTAAATTTTGGAGGGTAAGATAAAACAGTACACTACAACTACTTATCATTTTCAAGCAGGCAGCAGTTTGTACCGGCAGCTTTGATGTACTGGCTTGATCAGAAACATTTATGTTAAAAATAAACATAAGTTAATTAATCAGCGAATACACACTTTTAACCTCATACAAATGTGATAATGACGCAACATATATCTTCAAAACTATAAATACTTCGTTATTTCGTCAATGTTTTCTGATTTTGCTATTTCTATTTTTACTAGATTTGAGAGACAATGTAATGTGTGAAAATCTGTTCCTTTAGATGAACGTCTTGTATTTGAAATATATGTTACTCCTAACTATAAATGCACAGTTATATTCCCCAACCTGTAACCACGATTTCAGTTTATAAAAAGATTAGTAGTTTGGATGAATACTAATGAATTCTCATTTGAAATCTTAACTTATCGGTACGATTAAATTTTCAGTAGTAATATATTGTGTAAACCCCCGCGCAAAAATGACAAGATTATTGACGTGTTATGAATTACGAAAGTTCTCTCATATATTCGCATTTATCAGTTGGTACTAAAGATATTGAGGACTAATTTATTAGTATTTAATTTATTTAATATTTAGTATTAATACTAACGTTGTCGGATGAACATTTTGATAATGAGATACAATGAAAATCCAGCCCCCCCCCCTGTAATGTAAGACATGTCACTTAATGGCGCTATTATAACATTTAGCCTTACAATTAAATATTGGTAACTTAATACACAAACGTATGTTGCGATAAAATGTCAGTAAACTGAATCTTTTCGCAAACCTCTAAGGTGATCGTATGACATTTGCACGCCGCCATACACTTTATATTTATTTGGGTCAAAGAAGTAAGGGAATATATGTACATATTGTCAGTCTTAAAGATTTTTATAGTAAAACTATATAAAATAGTGTATTGCAGTGACAACAACTCGCTTGCTTTATTTAAAATACTGATTAAATATGTAAAAAACATTTTTCACCATTATGTAAACGGTATCCGATGAATCCAACCAACGCGCAGAGATTTGACGGGAACCAGAATTGTATGTGAGTGGGAACGACCATTCTGCGTGGAGATTACGATGAATCATGGAGTTGTTGACTAGATTATGGAAAACCTAGTGACGAACACTTCGATTAAAAGTAAATGTCGATTTTATGTAGATTAAACGCTTAAAGTAGGCAAGTGGTTTAATTTTCAACACAGGAAAAGTGAAACATAATTTTAGATTATGAATGTGCAGGTGTAAAAAATAATTTTTTTTTTACATAAATGTGCATATAGTGAGGATTTTTTGAAGTTTCGTTTTCGATGTTTTGGATTTAAGATAACAAGTGGGCGAGTGCGTTTTGAACTAATTATGGTCAACATATAATACAGGAAAGAAACTCTGGTTGGGGTAAATGTCTCTTTTAACAACATGCGTTTTGTACCGGTACATAAACTTCATTTAAGAAATTGAACAGGATTTGCAAGGGGACTTTACATAGAGGTTTAGAAGTTTGATCTTAAAATCAAGGGTGTTAGTATGCAGGTTGAATTACTTACGCGAGCATGTACATCTCGAATTGAACATAGTATATGCGTGACAGGGAGGAAACATAAAAATGATTGAAGTTATAACGGATCCAGGTTTGAGAAACTGGATAAAAGCGTGTTTAGGCTTAAAGTGTTCCAGGAATGGCATGCTACCATTGATGGAAAGGACGTGCGAAGACTTATATGCAAACAATGAAGCATTCACGAAAACAGTTACTAAATTAACAACTTATTTATGTAAGGCGTGTTGTGTAAAGGATGTTAAACCAAATCATTCTTTGAAAAACTGTCCTGCGAAAAGCCAATTTTGACAGAAAAGTAAATTGCGCATGTACATCTAAGAAAAGAATACTATGCCCTAATGGAGGTGGGTGTGGGGTTATGTACGACAGAATTATGGACGACCATGTCAATATGACCCCTCGGTGGGACAACTCAGATTGTCAAAACTGGTACCTGAACGGATGGGAACAGATGAAGTGTTTCATAGAAATACCCGGATATAAAGACAAGACACTTATTTCGCAGGCAGATGTAACTGCTTTTGTGCACATTTGTCAGAACAACAAAACGTTAAGTTCGATATTTAAATCTGATTTAGGTAAACTGTTTCAGGTATGTAAATGAATTTGTAGATATTTTAAAACTAAATTTTACTGATTATATTCTTCTCATATATATACCAATCAAATAACGAAAAGCTGTTGAAATTGTGTGTTTATTATTGTTTGATTAAAGATATACACAGACACTGAACATTTTTTGTAACGCCTGCGTGATATTCTGTAAAATATGTAAAAAACAACAACATGTAATAGAGGCTATTTGTTGGATTCGGTGGATTATCGATTTTAATTCATGAGTGATCATAGAAAATCACGAGTGAATTAAAATCGATATTCCATCGAATCCAACAAATTTTCTTTTTATTTTATGCTTTTTTCACAGTTTATATACATTGTTAAAGAGTTTAACTAAAGAATTCCGCTGGGATAATGGCGTCATTTCGTAAAAAAACACATTAAACAGTGAAAATTATCAATAATTTTCACTGTTATTTTTCACTGTTAGAAACAGTGAAATTATCAGTTTTAATTCACTGATATTTCCCTATCAACCACCGGAAAGCATATAATAATATGGAATGAGTGATGTATTGGACGTCATCATTGATGACGTTCATTCGAACGAATGATAAAGGGGGCTAAGTTTCGTTAAGTTGGTGCAAATCACTGCGATTTGAGCGCCTTGAAAACTGGCCGAACACGTTTGCTGAAATTTGACATGTATATGTACCAGAATGCGATCTACCTGTTGGCGTAGGCGTTATACCTGGGAAAAATCAAGTTTTCGAGTATTTTGCGTTTAAATATTTTTATGGGAAAGGGCACGCGCGCGTGACGTCATGAAAAGCGCTTAGGCTAGCTTCCATCTTGCTACGAAACAAAGAAACTGACGTTACGCGTTATTAATTCAGTTAGGCGTTTAATCGATAAACAAAGGCGTAATAATTGTGTTTGAATATCAATCGGTAGTACACATGCATGTCTTTTGTGCACATTGTGGTTTTTTAATGAACATGACATAAATCTATGTGTTATTCAACGTATTGAGTGCGACGAGTTAAAGAAAGGTTTACACGGCTAGGCTTTCTGAGATAAATGTAAGTACACACTGGTATTAGAATGGTATTCTATTTATCCGATAATATCTTGAATATAAATGATATTCAGACAATTACATTATTAGGGTTTAATAATTTATTATTTAATCAATAAATAAACGCAAGCAGCAAATCAATTAATTTCGTTTGTAGTGGAAACCGAAAGTAAACAAACCAACCGTCAAAATGGCTGACGACATAGCAACGTAGGAATTAACGCTCAGAAATTATTTACAAAATAAGATCATCAGAAATGATGTAAAGTGAACGCTAATTCGCTGTTTTGTAGATAAGTATACGATCTATTGGAAAACACTAACATTTGACATAAAAAAACGCCAGTGGATATGGAAATCTTCATCGTTCGAAATAGCAGACGGCGTCGACCAATGGCTGCCAATACAGGTTCGAAAAAAACGCGAGAAAGTACTAACAAAATAACATAATTAAAAATGATGTAAAGTGAACGCTAATTCGCTGTTTTGTAGATAAGTATACGATCTATTGAAAAACCGTAACATTTGACATAAAAACACCCGTGGATATGGAAATAGCAGACATCACACGGCGTCTCATCTGATTCTACGCTGTTTGCCAAGGCCGATAATATAATGAATGGAAATGCACAAACTCAGTTACTGGCAAGCATATATGCATTAGTAGGTTGTTTCGTGATTATTTAGAAACGACTACATAATTCTTTTGGTTCAGCCAGTGCAACTAAACAGAAATAAGTATAAAAAGTTTCTACACCTGACAACAATGTGCCAACTTAATACAAGGTAAGTTGTTTACATTATTTAAAATATTGCAAGCTTACAGTATACAACAATAAACAGCCGGTACAATGTAATGTCATCATTTTAATTTTAATAAGCCCGTGGTTAATTACCCTTTTAAATCTTATGGATCAATGCATCTCTAACACCTTCAATTGACTTGTTCGTGAAAAATATACACCCTCAGTGCATGTTATCCCATACACCATCACTCACTTACTAAGGCTCGATTGGTCATTCTCGGCTCGGGTACTACTTACCGGTACATGTACCCCGGGTACTCTTAATTTTACTTACATGTACCCTGGGTACGGTAAATAAACTTAAACAAACCCGCAAATATTAGATTGTATCCGAGTTGTATATCCGCCAAAAATCCGATGTCATTAAACATGCTACCGATTAACGTAAAACAATATTGTTTACCTTAAACAAACTTCTCTTTTAAAAAATCTGCATCAACATGCTTTTTAGTATGAGTGTTGAGAGGACGCCGTAGGAATAAGCAAGTAATCAAGAATACGTCTCTGTTTCTGCTTTTATTTCCTTCATGTATAATGACGATAAGGATTGACGACTAACATCGACGACAATGATCACAAGCATTTACGACTAACACTGACGACAAGCATTGGCGACTAGATGTAACATTGACGATTCTCTACAATAAATGAAATTAACAGTAATAAATGAATAATAAGATTATAGTACAACAGATATGCTTTTCAAAGTATAATATAATAGCATACACTCATTAGAATAAGAGGTTTCATAAATAACATTTTGAAACATTTTCAATAAATATCGAAATATCTTAAACAATATTTATTACACAGCATTAATTAATTGTTAAAACATAATATAAATACCGAATATGGTGTTCCCCATTTAACAGACCTTGGTAACCAAATAATGTTTCTTTTAAAAACTCTATGACGGTAAAAAGTGAACGTGCGATGTCGCGGAAAATATTATACTTGACGACGTCATACAATGACGCGACTTTAAACAATTTAAGATTTAAAATTAAATCCCATTATTGATTTTAACAATGAGTTTTGATAATATAAATGCCATTTAACAGAAAATTTACATAAATGTAAACATAATTAATTTTTACAAATAGCCGACAACAACCGATTTAGTGTTAAAATTCCCGCGTACGTTTTAGTATATTTACCGTACCCAGGGTACGAGCCTTACTAACTGTATTATTATTATATCTCACCGACTACAAGGTACCTTTACCTTGTTGTGTTTATCAACCTGGAATTTATGTAAAATCTGGCTAATTAGTAACAGATGTGATACACTGAGATAAAGATATTGCCTTAGTCCTTATGTATTTGAGGCTGTTTCCATAAATAATTAAGAAGTAACTTTTTACAGCTTTAAAGATTTTTTTAAAAATAAATAACTCAGAAAAAAGTTTATCAATTACAGAATAATTATTGATTTTATATAAAATGGCTCCTTTGTAATGTTTAAATGCTACAATTTTCAATCGACCAGTAATGACCAGTATTGACCGGTTTTAACCAGGTATTGACCGCCGGCCCGGTCAATACTCAATTGACCGGTCAATATGCCAACCCTGCATTGAAGCCTAATATGCATTTATCTATTATTATTTGGGCACAAATAATTTTACTGTGTGAAGACCCTACATAAAAATGCTGATTTTTTTCTTACTTGGTACCTGGCGACACACATTTTCAAGTCTATTTCATTAAATATGGCATAGATATTTATAAAATTGGCATCGTATGAACCAGTTGTCATAGTATAAGCAACATTGAAGCCTAATATGCATTCATCTATTATTAATTGGGCACAAATAATTTTACTGTGTGAAGACCCTACATAAAAATGATGATTTTTTTCTTACTTGGTACCTGGCGACACACATTTTCAAGTCTTTTTCATTAAATTTGGCATAGATATTTTAAAAAATGGCATCGTATGAACCAGTAGTCATAGTATAAGCAACATTGAAGCCTAATATGCATTCATCTACATGTATTATTATTTGGGCACAAACAATTTTACCGTGTGAAGATCCTACATAAAAATGCTGATTTTTTTCTTATTTGGTACCTGGCGACACACATTTTCAAGTCTATTTCATTAAATTTGGCATAGATATTTATAAAACTGGCATCGTATGAACCAGTAGTCATAGTATAAGCAGCATTGAAGCCTAATATGCATTCATCTATTATTATTTGGGCACAAATAATTTTACCGTGTGAAGACCCTACATAAAAATGCTGATTTTTTCTTACTTGGTACCTGGCGACACACATTTTCAAGTCTATTGCATTAAATTTGGCATAGATATTTTTTAAAAATGGCATTGTATGAACCAGTAGTCATAGTATAAGCAACATTGAAGCCTAATATGCATTCATCTGTTATTATTTTTGGCACAAATAATTTCACCATGTGAAGACCCTACATAAAAATGCTGATTTTTTTCTTACTTGGTACCTGGCGACACACATTTTAATTCTATTTCATTAAATTTGGCATAGATATTTTTAAAAATGGCATTGTATGAACATATCGTCATAGTATAAGCAACATTGAAGCCTAATATGCATTCATCTATTATTATTTGGGAACAAATAATTTTACCGTGTGAAGACCCTACATAAAAATGCGGATTTTTTTCTTTCTTGGTAACTGGCGAATCACATTTTCAAGTCTATTTCATTAAATTTGGCATAGATATTTAAAAAAATGGTATCGTATGAACCATTAGTCATAGTATAAGCAACATTGAAGCCTAATATGCATTCATCTATTCTTATTTGGGCACAAATAATTTTACTGTGTGAAGACCCTACATAAAAATGCTGATTTTTTTCTTACTTGGTACCTGGCTACACACATTTTCAAGTCTATTTCATTAAATTTGGCATAGATATTAATAAAATTGGCATCGTATGAACCAGTAGTCATAGTATAAGCAACATTGAAGCCTAATATGCATTCATCTATTATTACTTGGGCACAAATAATTTTACTGTGTGAAGACCCTATATAAAAATGCTGATTTTTTTCTTATTTGGTACCTGGCGACACACATTTTCAAGTCTATTTCATTAAATTTGGCATAGATATTTATAAAAATGGCATTGTATGAACCAGTAGTCATAGTATAAGCAACATTGAAGCCTAATATGCATTCATCTATTATTATTTGTGCACAAATAATTTAACCGTGTAAAGACCCTAGATAAAAATGCTGATTTTTTTCTTACTTGGTACCTGGCGACACACATTTTCATGTCTATTTCATTAAATTTGGCATAGATATTTATAAAAATGGCATCGTATGAACCAGTAGTCATAGTATAAGCAACATTGAAGCCTTATATGCATTCATCTATTATTATTTTGGGCACAAATAATTTTACCGTGTGATGACGCTACATAAAAATGCTGATTTTTTTCGTACTTGGTATCTTGCGACACACATTTTCAAGTCTTTTTCATTAAATTTGGCATATACATGTATAATAATAAAAATGACATTGTATGAACATGTCGTCATAGTATAAGCAGAGAAGCATAATACGCATTCATCTATTATAATTTGGGCTCATACAATTTTACCGTGTTAGCACCATATATCAAGTTGCAGATTTTTTAAATATTCGCCACATACCCAAAGGCATTTTCATTAATATCTCAGAAAAATAGACCTATATATTAATACACATGGCATCTAAAGAACATTTTATCATAGTTAAACATGGTTTCCAGCCAACCTGGAAATCAGGGAAAACCTGGAAAAAGACTTTCACTTTCACTAACGCCCAGTACAAATATATGGACAGAATGATTTTTTCACTTACCGGTATGTGGGTGTATGTTGGCTCCACTTCACAAGATACAGTCATTGTAGTTTAATTGAAAAACGCATCTTACAATGTGAGATGAGTTCTGGGTTCAAGCCCCAGCAGTGCCCTATCATGTGTGATATACAGAGCCATTATGATTAAATATACACAGTTATCTTTTTAAACAATACAATTAAATATAAGGAATAATGTTAAAGGGGCATTGCTGCTTAGCCATTTTTGGGATTGTATTGTGATTTTTTGCCAAATTTGACACTGAATAACATGGTTTATATACATCCCAAGCATAAATGCTTCTAAATTTGTAAAAAAAAACAAGTGAAGTGTGCAGAATATTAAAAATTTGCAACTTTCTGATGTCTAAAGGTCATTAAATGCCACTCAAAGTTTACATTTTTTGTACAAAATGACCCATTTTGTGCTGTCCATTATTGGTTAATGTTTTACGCTGCCAGGTCCAAAAACGCTCATTCTGTAGCTTGTTTGGACTATAATCTATAATGTGGCCAAGTTTCAGCAGATTCGACCCAGTGGTTCTGATTTTATATGCCGTGCCTAGCTTTTATTAGTCCACTACCGGTTTCACCGGAGGGGATTTATGGTTTGTGCTCTGTGTGTCCGTCAGTCAGTCAGTCAGTCAGTCTGTCACACTTTTCTGAATCCTGCGATAACTTTAAAAGTTCTTAATATTTTTTCATGAAACTTGAAACATGGATAGATGGCAGTAAGGACATTATGCACGTGATTTCATTTTGTTCCTACGTCAAAAATTCTGGTTTCAATGGCAATAAATAATAAAATAAAATAAATTCTGACAATGGTTGAGCCGTTAGGGGACAAATTTGCTTGACAATAGTCTTGTTGAGTATTACTCACTGACTTATGCATATGCGCTCGGCTGTTTTCGGAGAATACCTGAGGTATTGTCATAGGCAGCTCATCGTGTCGTATCGTGTCTTTTCGCCGTCCAGCGTCCGCCATGCTAAAACCTTAACATTGACCCATTGTACCCACAATTTTCGTACCCACATTTTTTTTCGTAACCAAAATGTTCGTACCCACATTTGTTTAGTACCCAAAATTTGTGTTCCCACATTTTCTTACCCAAAATTTTCGAACCCACATTTTTTTAGTTCCCACTCATTCCATCCCGCGAAACCCTTAAGGTGTCGCAACTCTAGTATGGAATGAGTGATGTATTGGACGTCATCATTGATGACGTTCATTCGAACGAATGATAAAGGGGGCTAAGTTTCGTTAAGTTGAGGCATATAGCCGCGATTTGAGCGCCTTGAAAACTGGCCGAACACGTTTGCTGAAATTTGACATGTATGTGGACAAGAATGCGATCTACCTGTTGGCATAGGCGTTATACCTGGCAAAAATCAAGTTTTCGAGTATTTTGTGTTTAAATATTTTTTATGGGAAACGGCACGCGCACAGATAAACATTGTGACGTCACTTCACAAACAGCGTTAGACATCCGCCATCTTGTAACGCGACAAAGAAACTCAGTGTTATTAATTCAATAAACACAGAAAATATGATTGTGTTTAATTATCATTAATACAAATGTCTATATTTTGTGCAGCGGATGTTTATTCAGACGGATACGACAGAATTACGTAAGTATCATTGTGTACTTTACAGTAGATTTTACTACGGAAGAAATTTATTATATCTCACTCAGTCACTGACAAAATGAGCTTGACACATAAACAACAACCGGATCGGATTTACATCCACATAATATTGTGCGAATCCGATGCAATTCAAATTACTAATGTTTGATAACGTTTGATGAATTCGTTATATCAATATGCATTAACTTTCAAGGGGAATAATTATAATTGAAATGTGCGATTCAATGACAGTGTTATATTGGGATAATTAGTCGTTTAGCCGTAACAGATAAGTATTTAGTTTGTTGTGTTTCATTTTCAACATAGTTTTACCGTTTTTTCCTTAAAGTAAAACAGTTCAGTCGTCATTATATCTTGAATTTTAAATATTGAAATACATGTCGGATATTTCATATTTTCGGACGTTGCTACGTAAGCTAGTTGTCAACATAATTATTAAGATACATATTTACCTTTTACCATACAGTTGTGCAGCTGATGTCTAATTAATGACGCGCTGTTTAATGTCAATAATGTTTTTCTGCCCGTGATGATAATAAGTCTTTAAATCAACAAACCCCAGCAATGTCAATGGTCTGTCAACATTAGAAAAATATTAGCTAAAGAAACTTCAGCATACAATTTATATGGTATTGACATACCTGTACTCTGAAGCCAAGTCTGTATCGAAAGTCAACCAGAGTCGTAACATATTTATGTCACGCTATAAATCAAAGAATACTCATTTTCGTGGATACATTTCTACATATATTGGTGAATGAATATAAATTACTGCATCGAGGAATGTTTTAAGGTTTAAATGTTTCAAATGCATCTAACAATAGATGAAAATAACTCTCATCAGTCTGAAATTCACAATTTTGAAGCCATTGTCGCTTTGTCCAAGACTAGTTTTCATTTGGATACTGTCGGATCATCCTTGACATCTTTTGCTAATATTGTAAACATTGCCTTTGTTTTCTGAAATCTATTATTTGTGATTAACAACATACGTCTGGTGGATTATAAAACTGATTTCAGTGTGAATCGGGTAGTTTTAAATATTTACTTTGAGTTTGTATTTACACTACAATTTGTTAACAACACAAGCCAGAATATTCTAAAATACCGGGAAATGTCATTCTGAATTTGAAAACACTTGAGCACATGGTATACAAATATACAAATACAAATTTTATTTTAAGTCAGTTTGTACATAACAAGTATAACATTAACATCTACATTTTCACAACAATAACACGTATACTGAAAGCGCTTGGACAAAGCGGAAAGAATCCGGGTATTTCGGACGAGGGTATTTCCGGGACAGATTTACTCAATATGCAAAGGAAAAATATGATATGCCTAATCGACAATTTCAATTGGGTTTCGGAACGCATGGTTTTATTTTTCTATGCGTAATCGGCAATTTTACATTGGGTATTTACACAAATGCGCACCTAATCTGTAGCTCTGTTACAGTAATCTGTGAAACAACGTCATTAATAAAACAAAAAATATGTTTGACCACAACGGTGGCTAATAATGTTTAGGAAAAATTACCAACAATATAGATTTATCTATAACATAACATGTTAGAATTTTATCATGCATTTATAATCACTCATAATGAGATTTCAATATACAGTTACATGCATAGACAGTTTTTTTAAGCCAGTGCCTTTTGAATTCAGAAAATAAGCAAGATAAACCATAAAATTGGGAAAAATAGATAGTAAACCATAAAATGGAGAAAAATGAGGCATTATTAATATGATTATAAATAACAGAATCACAATAATATTGTTTTTAAGTGCATGATTTAGTGCATTTTTAAATTTATATTATAAAATGCTGCTTGAATTTCTTTTTACCTTTCATATGTAAAAAAACAAATATCATCTGCTAGTGCAAAATATGACTGGTCATTTCGTAGCAAAAGAGAAGAAAATAAGTGCATTAAATAAATGAATTAATATTTTTGTATCTGGAATAGTTGTATTTTAAATTGATCCTCCACCCTATTATGGCCGAATAAGGGCTAAATTGCTTTCCAACTTGAAATGAAAAGGCATATTGGTTGATCGTGTAGCGTTTATGTGCAAAATTTGAGGGCCAATTGATAAAGCTTGTTGATGCCAAAACAGGTAATAATAATAATTTATTATCAGGTACATGTACACAAGCAAATAAGTATATTTAACCCTTTCAGTGCGGGAACCGAATTTTAAAGGCCTTTGAAAACAGTTTGGATCCAGATGAGACGCCACACAACGTGGCGTCTCATCAGGATCCAAACTGTTTGCTATTCTGATAGTAAAAAATCGAAGAAAATGCTAATTTTAGAAATTCAGCAGACGACATTTTAGCAGACGACAAATTTCCCAGCATGCAAAGGGTTAAGATGCTTAAGGTGTGGAAGACTCATAATCAGGTTTGGTGTCCCTCAAACCCTAAGCGTCTTGTTATTTCTTATGCAGTTTGTATAGATAGTGCCACATCCTGACACGTAAAGCTTGTGCTTTGTTGGCAGCGTTAGTTGGCTGTTAACAGGTTCATTGTGGTTATCTCCACCATCAGTCTGTCCGTCTGTCCTAGCCACTATCTCTTACACCATAAGCACTAGAACCATGAAACTTAAACACATGGTAGCTATGAGCATTATGTGCGACCCTGCACTATTTGGAATTTTGATCTGACCCCTGACCTCGCAAACCAAATAATGTTTCTTTAAAAAAATCTATGGCGGTAAAAAGTTAATGTGCAACGTCGCGGAAAATATTATACTTGACGACGTCACACAATGATGCGACTTTTAACAATTTAAGATTTAAAATTAAATCACATTAATGATTTAACAATGAGTTTTGATAATATAAATGCCATTGAACAGAAAATTGACATAAATGTGACCATATATTAATATTTGTACAAAATAGCCGACAACAACCGATTAAGTGTTAAAATTCCCGGGTACATTTTAGTATATTTACCGTACCCAGGGTACGAGCCTTACTAACTGTATTATTATTATATCTCACCGCCTACAAGGTACCTTTACCTTGTTGTGTTTATCAACCTGGAATTTATGTAAAATCCGGCTTTCTTTACTTTTATTTTTCATTCATTTGATTAAGCAATTGTTGACGTATCTCGTGGAACATTATTTGAATCTTGGGATTTTAATGGCGACAAGCTGTAAGTGTCAATTTATTTTAAAAACAAATCTAAGATTTTAAGTTTTGTGTGTTTGTCATGCATAATTCAGTGTTTTCCAAAAAAAATTGAGTAGCCAGTTATATGGCCAGCAACAATGCAGTAAAACTAAAGCATTTGTGACATTTTACTTGATATACTTGGGGAAAGTAGTTGGCGTCTAGAGTAAATGTAACCGGCGAAATGGCCCGCTGCCGGTCTTACAGAGAACACTGATAATGGTAAACTAAATAAAAAAAACTCGCTGCGACTGGATTACGGGTTTGTAAAATTGTTTTTTGGGTCATAATATGGTTAGCATTCAATACAAATGTTATTATAAAGTATTGTGGTTTAAAATTCATTTTGAGAATAGGATGGAAGAACAGAAAATGAAAGGGTATACAGGGATGAAAATTAGTGGTTTCCCGTGAGCCCAGGACAAGTAGTTTTGGCCTGGGCATTTCAATTTCCAAAGTTGATAGTCCGGCCGGGCAACTTGTTTTTTTTTAAAGCTTAAAACAATTCAGTGCAATAAAAATTGAATAACAATTGACCACCATGGATCAATACTAGTTAAATAACATTCATTATTTAGGAATAGGAAATAATTAAATTCAGGCTCATAATAAAACATCAAACATTGAGTAGTGCAATGTCAGCAAATTTATTTAATTATCTATTATTTTATTAAAAGAAAGTATAATATACACATGTACATATTTCTGGCTCGTTATTCTTTATCTGGGCAACCAAAATACTAAAGATGGTTGCCAGTGCAGGCAACCAATAGTACCGGTAATAAGTTAGTTTTAATCAATGAAATATCATTGTAACTTTATTGTTATAAGCATTGCATTAAAGTTGTGATTGAGGTAAGCTTGTTGTTAATAATATAGTATATTTACTTTTTAGCTCGACTATTATATATGAAATATATAAAGTGGAGCTATCCTACTCACCCCGGCATTGGCGTTAGCGTGCAATGTTATAGTTTGCGTACCACCCCAAATATTTCCTATGTCCCTTGACATATTGCTTCCATATTTTGCATATTTCTTAACCAACATGACCCCAACCTAAATACAAGAGCAGACAACTGTATCACTTGCATTTTATAAGAATTATGACACTTTTTCCATGTAGAATATGCATATTATTGATAACTCTACAATGTTCGAAATTCGCACTAGCCCGGAGCTAGTTGATCTTGTTTCGGGCTACTGAATTTCAATGGGTACTAGCCCGATTGGGCTATTGATTTTTCGAACTTTTGAAATTAAAAATGCTCAAAATATTATTTTCATCCATCGTTTGAACCATACCTTAGAGGGTTTATTTAGCTTCGTATCGCGTTTCCTCACCCTTCCGATTATGTTGACATGACGAGAGTTTGAATGACAATTTTTTTTTGATACCGTGCAAATAAAATGCGGATCTACCCAGGTTGTTCAATTTGCTGTACTTTCAGAAAACCATACAAGTCTACAAATGTTTTAAATGTCCGCCATCTTGGATTTGTAATGATCTATTGACGAATTAACGCATTGCAATATCATATTTTAATAGAATATGTCAACCAAATTATATATTGATAGCGTAGTTGCTTGGTTACTTTTTACTGGTTTTCAGTTTTGGCAGTCAAAACGTTATGCATATTTTATTTCACGTGCAAGGACTTACATTGATTGTTTTGGACAGTTGTTTCCGGATACGGTATTATCTGTCGATTTTAATTTATTTTCGACATTCTTGATAAAAAAAATATCTAGAATGATGAATACACATGCGATGTTACGGATGGTCCTGGTTGATAATTTTTCACATTGTACTCACCAGAATTGGACCTAGAAAGACTATAAAAAAAAACAGTAAGCTAGGGGGAGGAGACACTGCCCTCTATTCGCTTTATCATACGGCCTAAGACTTTCGGCTAAATGTTTCGGATTTCAAATTTGGGACAATTGACGTCTAAAATTATTTACAGACTGGATATAAACCTTTGCATCTTGACTGCATGTAAGGTATTGATTGACGAATATCGTCATACATAATATTATAATCGTATTGTGTCATTGAAAATGAAATATCATAATAACATTTCCAGTTAATTGGGATCAACTGTTAGTTGCAATCCTCATCAATTACACCCTACCTGCAATAAAATCTACCCAGAACCCGCAAAAATATAAACTTATTTTAAAAACTTGTGATAAACAGTTCGGGTTAGTAAACTTTGGTTCGGGCTAGTGAAAAATTCCATCTGGTAGCCCGAACGGGCTAGTGGTTTCAAATGTGAAATTCGCACACTGACTCTTTGTTAAAGTGTGCGTACCACCCCAAATATTTCCTATATCCCTTGATATATTGCTTTCATATCTTGAATAATGTTAACGTGCATATTTTGTATTAACGTCTTGTTATTGTAGTGTACATATTTTTCGGATTTCGGACAGCCCATTCATTGAGTATTATTGTTGTGGTTTTGTGAGTACTCTTCATGTAAAATACTGCTGTTTAGATGTTCATTTTTAGTCGTATATATATCAGGATTCAATACCTATACCTTAGTGAAAATGGCATCGGAAGAACATTTGTTCATTGTACTAGATAAAAGTAAACATTATATCTATCCATCTTATTGTTTATTGCAGTTTCAGTCATATTCTGTCTAAAAATGATTTCAACATGATATAATTATAAATCATGGCTAGGAAATGTGTATATATGAAGCAAAAATTAAAAATAGATGGTTCATTTTTTCCCATTTACATGTATGTATATTTATCTATGTATACATCTTTTGTTGTAAACAGTTATGCGACATGTTGGGAAACGCCCAGGACAAATATATCGACGTAATGATTTTTTCACTTATGTGGGTGTATGTTGGCTCCACTTCACACGATACAGTCATTGTAGTTTAATTGAAAAATGCATCTTACAATGTGAGATGAGTTCTGGGTTCAAGCCCCAGCAGTGGCCTATCAAGTGTGAAATACGGAGCCATTATGATTAAATATACACAGTTATCTTTTTAAACAATACAATTAAATATAAGGAATAATGTTAAAGGGGAATTGCTGCTTAGCTATTTTTGACATTGAATAACAGGGTTTATATACACCCCCAAGGATAAATGCTTCTAAATTTGTAAAAAAAACAAAAAACAAGTCGAAGTGTGCAGAATATTAAACATTTGCAACTTTCTGATGTCTAAAAGTCATCAAATGCCACTTGAAGTTTACTTTTTTTTGTACAAAATAACCCATTTGTGCTGTCCATTATCGGTTAATGTTTTACGCTGTCAGGTCCAGAAGCGCTCATTCTGTAGCATGTTTGGACCATAATGTATAATGCGACCAAGTTTCAGCAGATTCAAGCCCAGTGGTTCTGATTTATACGCTGTGCCTAGCTTTTATTGAGTATAAGTACTATTACTCACTGATTTATGCATATGAGCTTGGCTGTTTTCGAACAAAACCTGAGGTTTTGTCATAGCAAGCTCATTGTGTCATGAAGTGTCTTTTCGCCATCCGGCGTCCGCCATGCTAAAACCGTAACATGAAACCCATTGTACCCACATATTTTTTCGTACCCATTTTTTTCGTACCCAAATATTTTTCGTAATCAAATGTTTTTCGTACCCAAATTTTTTTTGTACCCATTTTTTCCTACCAAATTTTTTTTCGTACCCATTTTTTTCGTACCCAAATTTTTTCGTACCCAATTTTTTTTTTCGTACCCATTTATTTCGTACCCAAATTTTTTTCGTACCAATTTTTTTTCGTACCACAATGTTTTCGTACCCAAATTTTTTTTCATACCCTTTTTTTGTACCCAAACTTTTTCGTACCCACTCTTTTTTCGTACCCACTCTTTTTTTTTAACCCAAAATTTTTCGTACCCAATTTTTTCGTACCCAAATTTTTTTCGTTCCCATTTTTTTACTACCCCAAATTTTCGTACCCAAATTTTTTCATACCCAATTATTTTTTGGTTCCCATTTTTTTCGTACCCAATTTTTTTTCGTATCCAACCGTTTCGTACCCAAATTTGTATATTCTTACCCATTTATTTTTTTTCGTACCCAAATGTTTTTCGTACCCAATTTTTTGGTCGAAATAATCGGTTTTCCAATTTGAATTTGATCTCCCCACTCATTCCATCCCGCGAAACCCTTAAGGTGTCGCAACTCTGGTATGGAATGAGTGATGTATTGGACGTCATCATTGATGACGTTCAATCGAACGAATGATAAAGGGGGCTAAGTTTCGTTAAGCTGGCGCATATAGCCGCGATTTGAGTCAATTGAAAACTGGCCGAACACGTTTGCTGAAATTTGACATGTATATGGACAAGAATGCGATCTACCTGTTGGCGTAGGCGTTATAACCTGGCAAAAATCAAGTTTTCGAGTATTTTGTGTTTAAATACTTTTATGGGAAAGGGCACGCGCACAGATAAACATTGTGACGTCACTTCACAAAACAGCGTTAGACATCCGCCATCTTGTAACGCGACAAAGAAACTCAGTGTTATTAGTTCAATAAGCACAGAAAATATGATTGTGTTTAATTATCATTAATACAAATGTCTATATTTTGTGCAGCGGATGTTTATTCAGACGGATACGACAGAATTACGTAAGTATCATTGTGTACTTACAGAGATTTTACTACGGAAGAAAATTAGAAATTTATTATATCTCACTCAGTCACTGACAAAATGAGCTTGACACATAAACAACAACCGGATCGGATTTACATCACATAATATTGTGCGAATCCGATGCAATTCAATTACTAAGTTTGATAACGTTTGATGAATTCGTTATATCAATATGCATTAACTTTCAAGGGGAATAATTATAATTGAAATGTGCGATTCAATGACAGTGTTATATTGGGATAATTAGTCGTTTAGCCGTCTAACAGTAAGTATTTAGTTTGTTGTGTTTCATTTTAACATAGTTTTACCGTTTTTACTCTAAAGTAAAAACAGTTCAGTCGTCATAATCTTGAATTTTAAATATTGAAATAATGTCGGAATTCATATTTTCGGACGTTGCTACGTAAGCTAGTTGTCAACATAATTATTAAGATACATATTACTTTTACCATACAATTGTGCAGATGTTGTCTACTTAATGACGCGCTGTTTAATGTCTATAATGTTTTTCTGCCCGTGATGATAATAAGTCTTTAAATCAACAAACCTCAGCAATGTCAATGGTCTGTCAACATTAGAAAATTATTAGCTAAAGGAAACTTCAGCGTACAATTTATATGGTATTGACAATACCTGTTCTCTGAGGCCCAACTCTGTATAAAGTCAACCCGAGGTACATATTTATGTCACGAATAAATCAAGGAATACTCATTTCTGGGGATACATTACTACAATATTGGGAATGAATATAATTACTGCATCGAGGAAATATTTTAAGGTTTAAATGTTTCAAATGCACTAACAATAGATGAAAAAATAACTCTCTCAGTCTGACTTCACCATTTTGAAGCCATTGTGCTTGGTCCAAGACTAGTTTTCATTTGGATACTGTCGGATCATCCTTGAAATCTTTTGTGATATTTTAAACAATTAAAACATTACCTTTGTTTTCTGAAATCTATTATTTGTGATTAACAACAAACGTTGGTGGATTATAAAACTGATTTAGTGTGAATGGGTAGTTTTAAATATTTACTTTGAGTTTGTATTTACACTACAATTTGTTAAACAAAAACAAGCCAGAATATTCTAAAAATACCGGGAACTTGTCATTTGAATTTGAAAACACTTGAGCACATGGTATACAAATACAAAATTATTTTAAGTCAGTTTGTACATAACAAGTA
>NC_068361.1:85249042-85347680 GCF_020536995.1 Dreissena polymorpha | reverse complement strand
TTCAAATTATATTTTAATTTCATGTTTTTTTGAAGACATTGCCCCATTTGGGCCCTTCAAAAGTGACATAGCCCCTCGGCGTGAACCGATTTTGTTGCCAAAATCATTGTTTTAGACTACTTCTGTATATAAATTGAACTTAAATTATCCGACGACAAAATGAAGCGTTCAGGTACTTCGACTACAATGCTGATTTAAGGGCAAACCCATGTACAGGCTCCTTTTCGTTGGACAAGTAAACTTGTATGCTATGCTGAACCCAGTATGGTACGTTAAATATACATTCACAAAAACGCTTATAAACTATATACCGGTAAAAGATATCAAATACAGTTGAATTGTGTTAACGCCCATGATCAGTAAACTACATGTACCTTTAAAACTAATATTTCTATCCTAACTAAAGGCTGGAGCAATATAGAGTTAACTCTTATATAATGATCGCATATTTAAAACACGTTAAAGACATGAACATTAAACATGGTCCTGAAAGGATTACAGGGTATACGCGAGCAAAAACAAATTATGCAACCCCAGGAATATGTTTTAAAAAGCGCTTTGATCAAAATTCCACCTAATTCTAGACATACACATACAGCAAGAATAAGTTTGTCCATGCAAGCGAAATAATTAAACTATTTGGTTTAATGTATATTTTCTACATGCGTTTTATTTGACTACCATAGATGCGTATTCAGGCGTACACTGTATGCATATTACATAATTATATGGCGATATTAAAATCAGTTTTTCGTACAAATGAGAGTGTCAATGTTATGAAGTTAACATTTATCCAGAAAATATAGGTGATGAATCAGGTTAATTTAAAATAAGCGTTGACGTTTTTTCTATATAAAAAGTACAACATAAAATCTACATTAACTAGTATTGTTAATTGTATATGAAGATATTTAAGTTGACCCCATCAACAGAATGCGTTCATATACTTCGACATAATACTGTTTTAGTAGAAAACAATATAAATGCATGTAAGAAATTATCACGATCTAAAATTCTGATCACATAGCTGCAACAAACCCTTAATATAATAAACATGACAACTCAAAACTTTCTTATTGGTACTTTTTTCTTCCAGCAAGTCTGAATGAATTAAACCAACCATACATTTCAGACTGTAGCAAATGTAACCTAATTCTGAAAATGTATATAAAAATACATGATAATAAAGCTATCCGTCTAAGAATGGGTAATCAGATATAATTATACAATGTTTATCAACTAGATTGTTGCCAATGCTATTTTCCCAACATCTGTGTTTACACATGTTATTATAAGAGGAAAGCAATTTCTTAAGAAAAGGACTTATGTTTATGCAAAGTTATATCAGTATTAATATAACGAAACATAAAAATAAATAAAATATATTTCAACCCATCATGGTACATATTTATACATTCACGAAAACGGTAATAAAATATATAAAATAAATCACAATTTTCGGATTGTGCTAACGTACATGGTTAGCAAATACGGGTACTTTAAAACATTTATTTATATCATAAATAAACGCTGAAGCAAATAGAGCTTTACTCTTATGTATCGAACACATATTGAGAAAACGTTATAGTCGTGCTGAATATAAAACATGGTCCTGAATGGATACAGGGTATACACATGTTAACAAAAGTTATGCAATCCCAGGAATATGTTTTTTAAGCGCTTTGTTTAAAATTCCCCGTAATGCTGAAAAACACACTTATTAGCCATTAATATAATAAAATGAAAACACAAATTATGATCCTTTTTCCTGCATTTAATCCGAATGAATCAAACTAAACAAAAATTTCACACCGTGGGAAAATGCAACCTAATTTTGGAAATTTATATAAAATAAATAATAATAAAGCTATCAGACTAAGTATGAATAATCATGAACTAGATTGTTGACAATGCCATCATCTGTGTTTACACATGTGTTTTAAGAGAAACATATGTCAAAGAAAAGGATATATGTTTATGCAAAGCTAGTTCAGTATTAATATGACGAAATATAAAAATCAATGAACTATTTCAACTAAGCATATTGGATTTTAATTGTACACTATTTAAATAGTGATGTGCTATTTCAGGTCTGATCATTATGTTGCCAAAATGTTTTTGTTAAAGATTTATTTCTTTATATGAATTTAACTTAGATTATGCCGACGACAATAATGAACGCTTTCAGATACTTCACTTAATGCTGTTTGAAGCGCATATCTATATTAAGGCTTCTTTTCGTTGGACAAATAATTTTATTCTATGAAAAAATCCATCATCATTCATTGTTATACATTTACGAAAACGGTAACAAAAAACGTAAGATATCGCAATATTTTTAATATGTTAACATACATGTTCAGAAATTAGTCTAAAACATTACATTTCTATCCTAAACGCTTAATAAAAAATTTAATGTTAAAAGTAACATAATTAATATTACAGAAAGCATTGGTGGTTTAAATCGGTTTAAATCCGTTGGCATGCTGTACCTTAAACTTGGACCAGACCAGAGGATTCACACATGTAAACAAATATTATGCCTCCTGGAAATGTTTCAGACAAGCAATGCGTACTACATTTTAGCTAGTCTTTGTGAGAGAAGCGACAAATTACATGAAAACAGAAAGCTGCAATGCAAAAATTGGAGTAAAACTGCGGTCAGCGCTTTGTTAAGAGAATAATCATGCTTTTTATTCTCCTGAGCACGAAGTGCTCAAGGTGGGCTTTTAGGATGGTCTGATGTCCGTCGTCCGTCCGTCCGTCAACATTTGCTTTAAACAGCATGTCCCTGAAGCTGCTGACTGGATTTTGATTAAATTTTCAGGAATGATCAGTGGATAATCATCTACAAAAGTTATATACATCGTTCCGCTCCGCTGAATAAGTAGGTCACATAAGCTAAACAAATGATTTGCCACTTAATCGACATCTCCTATTTAACCAATGCATGGCTCTTGACCAAACTTCACAGGAATGATCCGCGGATGGTACTCTACCAAGTTACATAACTAGTTTCCGTTAACATGCATTATACTAGTAGGTCACAGGAGCACTTAATCGACATTCCACCCTAAACCAATGACTCGATTTGGATTAAACTTTACAGGAATGATCAGTTGATGATCCTCTTTTCTCATTAAATAGCAGTTCCGCTCCAATGCTTAATTAGGCAACAAGGAGCTAAAAAAAAGATATTTCACTTTAATGACATCTCATTCTTAACCAATTATTGGATCTTGACCAAACTGCACAGGAATGATTCTTGGATGACCTGTAAACAAATGGCTAAAATCGTTCGCACCACTGAACAAGATGGCCATCAGAGCTAAAAATAGAAATGCCTTTAAAACGACTTCTTACACTATGCCATTTATTTTCTGTAAACTTCACGTGACTGATCTTGGTGACACTTAATAAAGAAAATTAGCCAAAATCGCTCATTTTGATACAAGTACATACACTTTAGCGCTGACCTAGACACAATGGAAGTCGAATCTGAATATAGATCCCAAAAGAGCGATGGTCAACAGGTGAGCGACATATGTCCATTTTGGCCCTCTTGTTTATAGTCGGTTGGTCTGTGATTTCCTCCTCATTATTTGTATTGTAAGACTCCATTTCATAATAAATACCAGTGACAGGATCATGGAAAAATAATAAGTTATGTCCAATCCATTTGAAAATGTTTTATTTTTTTGTCTGTTTTGAGGGTTTTATTCAAATCAAAACTGTAACATCCAAAACGATACAACTACATATACATATAAGTGCATAAAATATTAACAGTGGTTACATAAAAAATAGTAGTTCAAAACTTGGTTAAAAAGTAGGTAACAACAGTCTGAACATTCAAAATTTACAACAAGCAATAATAAAAAAATCTACCAAAAACAAAGCAAAATAAGGAACATGTATAAACAGATACAGTCTTTTGAAAATTGTTAAGTGACAAAAAGTAGTTCACCAGAGCAACTGACTACCGTCTTCAACTTCCCTGCATAGTGTACAACCCTTGTCTTTGACCTAACTTAAAGGTGTGTTTTGAAATACTTATTGTCTGAAAATTAATGTGAACGTTAATCAGATCCCGGTAATATTAATGTCTACATTACAATGTTTTTACACGTCCCGCAGGCGCTCAGAAAGCGGAAAAAACCAACAGAGCGCAAGTTCTAAATAAAATATATTAGCACAAGCCAAGTAGACATGGTCCCTAAAATGTGTACCGGGCTCAAAGATGTTCAGCGAAACCCCTATATCTACTATACGAAAGATAGAAGGGACAAAGTTGTGCCAATTGGTTATGAATGTTAGTTTATAACCCAGAATATGTATTTTTTCCTGCCTCTGTTGCAAACATTGACCAAATAAAGCAAGGTCGGATAAACTAGTTGATATCCTGCAGTACATCACGTGACCGTGATCTAACCGTAAGTATGTATTCCTACGCGCCGATTAACATGTTCTAATATTTGACCTTTGAAATTTATTAGGACGCATCATGAATGTTATCGTTATCTTATATATCACCCTTTTTGTCTTCTTTAAAATATATTACCGAACCAGCTTTCCGTATTTATAATTTTCATTTACTTGATTACGCAATGTATGACGTATCTAGTGTGACGTCATTTCTCAGATAAAACATACTATCTAGATAGATAGATCTAGTTTCTCTCAGTATTTTAGGGACAACAATTTTGACGCGGTGGTTTTAACAGTATTTGTTTTTAAATATCTTAAAGCATCGAACGAATCATAAACGTAGATCTATTTCGGATTGTGTGTTTGTCATTCATAAGTGTTAACTTCGATAGGAAAAAAATAATTCGCTACGACAGGATTACGATTTCGTAAATCGGCATTCGAACCCGAATCCATCCATGAGCCATCTGATGATATTGATCATATGATATTGGCCTGGGTTCCTCTTCCAATTAAGCTATCTGACCTTTTAAAAAATATATAGGTAAACTGCAATGCTGTATAATAGCATGATACCTTGCTTAAGAAAATTTTACAAAGAATTACATTTAATGTATATTTTGTTATGATTTAGAACAGTATATTGTCAGTTCAAAAGCTCAAATGAGTTTATGTTTGAAAAGCCCACAAAAGTTTCTGTTTGTAAAATGATGCTAATTAATTTGCCGACTGTGTATAGTTGAGATAAAATCACCTTATTTTGCACAAATCTGGTAAAATATATATGGTTTGAATACCAACTGCGGATAAGAGCAACAGAACAGTCCTTGTAACTAAATAACTCTAATATTTTAATAAGTAATTATCTAAACCATTAAGGTACCTATACTTCGATAATTATGTATACCTGAAGAGAAAATATATCGAAGGTGAATATTGCGTCAATAAATAGGAACAATGCCTGTCGCCAGGTAATAACGACACATTGACGATATAAAACACGGGCTATCCTTGTTATACATTATTAACCCATTCATATAAAATAAAAATTAATCGTAGTTTGGCATTTCAGATCAAATAGTTAGCAAAAGTGATTTAACAAAACATCTAATTTAAATGTCCGTTACTGTCGACTTCTCATATTAATTACATTATACCATCCACATATAAGTAACCTCTGTGATACTGTTGGTTTTAAACAATGCATTTTCTTCGAAAACAAATATGTATATATGTAAATGTAAACTATTGCAGCACCAATTGCTACGGGGAAGTCAAACAGAATGTTTCAATTGGAAAACAACACTCGCGTGAATATTCAGAACCTTTATGAACAGTATTAGATTTAGCAATAGTGCTTATAATAAATTAAACTTTCGGTTTACTGGTATAAATGAATATACCCACACAATAATGGGCTAAAGTCAAAGAAGTTGAATAGTATATCAGAGGGGGTAATCACGTGACAAACAAGATGGCGACGTCATTGCCGAGGCAGGTATTTTTCGTCGTTTTATACCCTTTATTACTTGTATTATTTTTTTATGCCGCTCATTTTCCAGCCATATTAGGAAGAAAGTTACTGGCTACTATTTCATAGTAATGTTCGCTCTACATTTCGACTTTACTCGGTGCGAAATTTCTTAGCGGGATGACCTAATTAGGGCTCCATTAAGAAAATTTGCGGGGAGTCAAGTCGAGATATTTAGCGAATTTAAATACGAAATATACGCTAATCACCTTTTACTGATATGGCTGGAAAGTGAGCGTCATTTAAAAAATAAACAGAGGTAATAAAGGGTATAAAACGGCGAAAAATAATTGTCTCGGTATGGACGTCGTCATCTTGACTATCACGTGATTACCCCCTCTGGTATATGCGATCGCAGAAATGTCCGTGACGATAAAATATCCGTTACTTGTAACATATATAACGTTTCAGGCATGTTGGGAGATTGGGATTTATACTTCCATTGTGTTTATTTCATTGCAATGGTTTATAAAGAATGCTAGCACTTATGTGTGTGCCTAAATTATATTATGTTAATATTGTAAATCTGCAAAGGAACAGTTTGTGTGGTCTAAATGCTCAGTTAACACTATTTTTCACAAGTAATATATGTCACACTTAAGAAATATTATGTATAGATAATGCCATTGTCATCCATTTCTGCATGTTTAGCGCGAAAGCTCTGTATCGGCTATTGTTTAATGTTTGCTTCACACAATATATTGTTCAATGTTTATTAAATTTCCGTTACTCTATAGTATCGTTTAAATTTATTGAAGTGCACTTATATAGGAAACAGAACGAATAAACATATGTAATTAGTGGTTGACCTAAGTCATAAATATGATTATTTTGTAATTTACATTATATCGAAATCAACACAACACGTTTTATACAAAATACAAAACTTGTGTTCAGTACATATTTAAAAAAAATGAGACAACACAATTTTTCTTTCTTCATTTGATCATTGAAATTTTCGTGAGATAAAAAAGAAACACTTCACTGACGGTCTCTACAAACAGATAGGCATCTTCAGAATGAGGTACAATTTATTGTAAAATCCTCTGTACATTATACAGTCGTTTATATTCTGCATATTTGACAATAAAACAAAGTAACAGACATTTAGAGTAGGCTCTGTTGAATAATATACATGGGCACAAACAAACCATCATATATAAAAAGTATAATAGATATGCATGTAAAACTTCGCATGTACGTGTGTGATGGATATGGCTCCCCAATAAACATATCAAAAACGCATGCGTAAATATTAAAAAAATTGTCCATTGTACACCCCTGGTGTTCCTATTTATTGAAAACCCGTGATAAACAAATTGTGCAGCAAACAAAGATTGGTATATACCAAGGAGCTATATAATAATCTATTATGTATGTCCTTGGCATTTCCTCCTTAAAACACTAAACAATCAACTAGAACCTACAATGTAAAAATTTAGAACAGCCAACTGCTGCTACCTTCTCAATTATAATTTTCACTGGCATCAGCAATGATTTCTCCATGTTGCATACTGTACTTAGATTTCACAAGGGCCAGGCAGCATTTTTGTTTTATTTTCCTTTGTGAGCATTTAAAGTCAAAGTAATTTCAAATTACCATAATTGAGGAATAAATGCAAGGTAGGTCAGCGATAATTATGTCACCCACCAAAACATATTATTTAATACCATTGATATAACACTTTGATAATTTTACACTTGTAAGTATATATTTTTTAAGTACCAAAATACTAGGATTAAATTAATTTGTATATTCCTAACTACTGTTTAAAAGTCATTTTAGTTAGCGACTGTCACGTCACCCACCGTACTCAAGGTAGCGACTATCACGTCACCCACCGTACTCAAGGTATAGAATGTCAAGTCAGGCACTGTACTAAAGGTAGCGACTGTCATGTCACCCACCTCAAAGTTATTTATATCTTATTTGAATTTATGTTTTAAATATGGTTAATCACATTTGATCACATCTTTTGATTGCTTGAATCAATCACATTTTATAGTATCTATAAACATTACACTATTAGTATTTGTAGTAATTATCAAATTATTAATTTAGAATGTTCTTTACCAGAAAGGTTAGCCCAGATGTCAATAAGAGCACTATCTCCCTCACTATGAGATATTGTTAAAGGTAGCAATATTTGTTTGAATCATGCCATTTTGTGAGGCATAACAAGTAAGCTAAATTCTTGTATTTTTTGCAATAGAAGAGAATAGATATCACGGTGCCTGAACCACGTGACTTTTTCGGCTATGTGTGGGACAATCGGATGTAAACAAAACGTCGCTTCAGGTAACCTTTTTGATAATTTCTTCATTATTTCAAAACCATTTAAAAAACAAAACAAAGACGAGTGCCCGGTCATTGTCAAAAGACACAACTTTGTTAAGTTTGCGCAAAATTAATTAAGTATTTTTTTCCAAAAAGTGCAACCGCGTGTTTGAAAACACATGATGTGAAATGCTATGTGTGGTATATTTTTTGTTCAATCAACAAAAACATTGATTATAATATTGTCGAGGGTTTAAAAATAGGGCGGACATTGTAATTCTTCATAGAGAAGCTACTTACATTGTATGTTTGCGCAAATACATCTTATTCGGAGTGTGTGTGTATATAAATGTTATACTGCTATGTGTTGGATACATTTTTTAAATGCTATGTGTGGTATACAAGAATTCTGCATTTAATCTGAACACAGTTTTGTAAGAATCTAGAACATAAACTTTAGTCTGTCCTGAAAATATATCAAATTAACCAAATGTTACATTATTGAATACTGAAGTAATCGTGTAATGATTAACCAATTTATGTTTAACTGAACTTAATTCTTATTAAAGCATACATGTTATGTTGAAATATAATATTTCTTTGTTTTATTTATTGTCTTTAAATAAATATAATGATTGATATTTCTGCCTGATTATTGAATTTGGTCCATATTTTAATGAATGACAAAGAAAATAAGAGCACATGCTTTAAAATGGGTTTTACTTCTTTTGTTTTTCAGACTTGAAAAGGATTAGTCGAAAGATCTGTAACGCTTTTAAGGTTCGAAGCTGTGTAAGAACTACATGAACACCATCAAACCACACGGAAGGTGATATGTGGCAAGTTAAAAATCAAAACCACAGTGACAGAGACAGGGACCCCGCTTCATTCTGTGATGTTTATGGAAAGCTATTTCAACTAACTACGCAAACATACCATTTAACGTGTATTTTTGCATAAGCAAAACAAAGTGTGTGTATTGATATGTGTGTATATTTATCGGTTTTGTATCTATGTTATTACTAAAATTGATTAGATGAATATAAAATCTGATAATGTGTGTTAATAAAACAGGTGTTTCATAACAAATAACAATTTAAATCCAATGATGCTTGTTTGTGGTCTATTCCAATATCATCTCCATTTGAACATCTTCGAATCCAATAATGCTTGTTTGTGGTCTATTCCAATATTATCTCCATGAATATCTTCAGTATATCAAAATAAACACGTCATTAATAATACCATTACTTTATAACTAGCATGCACATGTAACAATAGAAATTAAAGCGCCAAATACATAAAGAAGTACATTAGTATTCACAAAGAAATTGTAATCAGTCAATTTATGAATTTGCAAATCTTGCTATTCAAACATATGAATGCTTCAATTAAGTCATAACAAATGATCATCGCCAAAACGTCTTGACTTGTGGGTTACAATGCTATGACGTTAAATTTTATTTACACTTCAATGTATTATGAATATTGCTGGGCCAAGTGTGAGGTTGAGCGCTCTATAACCAGGTTTAAACCCCCAGTGCTTTGCATTGACCGTTCCAAGGCGGTGACCCCAGCTTTATTCATATTTTGTGTTTATGTTGGTTTGTATTGTGCTGTATTGTGCTGTTTTGTACTGTTTGGGCAATCGGTCACTTGCCTTAAATAAAGGACCAACTAATTGTTTTTAATGAAAATTCAATACTGCTCCAGCAGCTGGAGTTTCACTTCTTTATATTGTGGGGGTCATTATACCAACAAACATATTGAATTGCATCAATACTTAATTTACTCAAATTCAAATGAAAGTTGAATAACTGACAATAGTTTGAGATGTTTAATGAAAATACTCATTCGCCCCGGTCATGAAAGGGCGCTGCAAGATCTTGTTACCACTGCACCAAGTAATTAACATTAAATCATATAATGTTGTTCAATTTGTTGAAATGTCAAATTTTTATGTAATGTTTATTTTGATTGTTTTCTTTCCCTGCAATACTTGCACCATCTGGTAATAAATCAAAGAGTCATTTAAACTTTGGAACATTTACTATACATGTTTGTATGACAACTTTTCATTGATAAAGATATCAGTACGTCTCTTGAAGGTGCTTCCAAAAATACTTTAATCTCCCTGAAAAGAACAAAATACAACTGATATAAACTGTTAAACTTAAAAAATAGCATGTGTGATATATCAGATAGCTCAATAGGATTTACATACAAATACATGATTTTCCAGAAAAAAATGTCATTGATCCTAGTGTCTATTTGTTTAAAAATGCTGTATGATCTCTTTATGCTTATTTATTAAATTGGTTACAGTAAAAAATGCCTACACATTCCTGCTAAAAAACACACAACTAACACTTTTTGTAGTTTTGTTGCAATAATATTCACATGACATCTTGCACAAATAATCCTTACGATTTTGTGTATTAAACAAGTGCATTAGTCGGCAGTAACAATTCACTGAAAATTCAACATTTTGTAACAATCAATTTTATAGAAACAAACAAGAAAAAGTTTGCCCGACGGAACTTTTTCCTGTCCGTGCGTGGGTGGCTTTGTGTTAGGAGATCCCCGACCGTGTTTTGACCTCTCTGCCACACTGTTCGCAAACAAAGTAAACAAAATATGAATATAAGTTATCGACAATCATGATAATTTATAGTAACATGAACGTAGGATTATCATATTTAAGGCGCGCAAAACACTAACAACAATGTTTATTGACCAACTTTTGTTATTCAGACAGACTTTAAATGTAATTGACGTTAATGTCAATCTTTCGATTCTCTAGTTTAGTTTGTATACCACACATAGCATTTAAAAATTTTGTCCCACACATAGCATCATTACATTTTCATACACACACTCCGAATCAGATGTATTTGCGCAAATATACAATGTATGTAGCTTCTCTATGAAGAATTACAATGTCCGCCCTTTTTTTTAAACCCTCGACAATATTGTAATCTACGTTTTTGTTGATCGAATAAAAAATATACCACACATAGCATTTCACTTCGTGTGTTTTCAAGCACGCGGTTGCACTTTTTGGAAAAATTACTTAATTAATTTAGCGCAAACTTACCAAAGTTGTGTCTTTTGACAATGACCGGGCACTCGTCTTTGTTTTTTTTTGAAAATGGTTTTGAAATAATGAAGAAATTATCAAAAAGGTTACCTGAAGCGACGTTTTGTTTACATCCGATTGTCCCACACATAGCCGAAAAAGTCACGTGGTTCAGGCACCTTGGATATCTACAATATCAGATAATAAAGTTTGGTCATGTTGAAATGATACTCAAATGTGATTTACCACCTTTAAATTTAAATGTAATGCATGGCTTAGACAGTGAAAGAAAAACACTATCCTAGCGTTACCAGTTTCCGATAATTTAACAATAAAACTCACCTTAAAACATTGTCTGTGTTTATTGTCGTCTTTTCTGTCACTGCATCGTCAAGATGAATGTTCAAAGTGTAATTTACAACGAAAAACGGGAACAAACGAGCCAAAATAAGGGAAGTTAACAATAAAAACAAACGGACGTCAAAAACTGTAAAAACAGAAAGTGCGACACCGGTTTCCGATAGTTCCATGAATAGTCATATCGTGACGTCATTTCAAGCACTGACTTACGAAACAGCGGTGCAAATGCACTAAAACTATAAACAAATTCAATTAAGAAACAATATTCATTGAAATCGCAAATTTAAAACAACAAAAAAACTTATTTAACAACATGGGCATTTGAAAGAGGTGTTTCTCCGGACTACTCTGACTGGTGTGCAGTATTTAAGGTGTGTCCAGTGTTGGCATACATCACATTGCGCCCATGTGTAAATTGCAAGAGACTGTCCATCTTTTGAAGTGCAGTTGTACTTCTTGCACACGCAACATTTCTCATCGTCCGTCACATCTTCATCTAAGGACATGGAGTCATCATCACTGGTCTGTATTGCACGTGATGGTCCTGCTACTGGACTGCCTGTAGTTGTTGCCTTGCCAGCGGTCGATGGGCGGTTGGCGGACTCGGCAATGTATTGACGCACATCGTTGAACGTTTTGTCTTCCGTCATTGCTTTGCCACCAACAAGCTTGTGGATATTTCGGCGGGGTTTGGACACTTTCTTCGAAACTTCAGTGGGGAAGTCACTGAAGAACTTTGCACCGTCGTTTATGTCAGGCTCATGTTGGATAATGTTATCCGCACCAGAAGCCAGCTTTTCACAGGTGGCTGCATACAGCTCTGAAGGTGCTATGGCATCGCCAAGACTAGTCACCGCATCAATGGCATTCTGCAACGGATAAATTCCAGTCTTCCTGAACGATGCTTGCAAGTTGACATGCGACAGAGCTACAGTGTATGCTTTGCACGCCAATTTGCAAACATCGTACCGGGTCACACATTGGTGGTGCAGTCTGGAGTACGTTAAACATTCCTGGTTGTATTTCTTTTGGAATGGGCCGAAACAACCGACATCCATGGGCTTTAAAATATGGGAACAGTGAGGTGGTAGAACGAATAGTATTATTCTGTTCTCTTTTGCCCATTCAATGAGTTCAATGGAGATGTGACTCTTGTGGCCATCGTACAACACCAATGTGGTATCTTCTTGGTTGCGTCCCATGGCATATTTCAAGAAGTGTGTCTTCATATAGCGAAGAAACACTTCGCTGTTTGACCAACCAGATTGCGTCATCATGCCTTCAGTCCCTTCACTCTTTCCGACCATAAGCTCCGGTAGCATCCGTTGACCGGGAAATACAAAGAATGGCGGTATCTGGGAACCAAGAGCATTTCCTCCGCCGATCACTGTCACCGTTTTCGATCGTTCGGCCATCACCACTTGAGGACGTGCATCGAAGCCAGCTACAATATTTGGTGGTCTATATTCGGTATTTATACCCTTTTCGTCGATGTTGTACACAAGGTGAGGTTTGTTGTGCAACTCGTACTTGTCGAAGATAGTTTTCAGTTCTTCAAAGTAGTTCAGGATCACTTCCTTAGAAGCACACCTTGCTCGTTGTTCAGGAAGTCCGGATGGCTTAACAACTTTGAGTTCTGGCCACCTGCCCATGAAGCCATAGAACCATTTGAGACTGAGTGGTTTCTCTTCCCTTCCCCGTTTTCCAAGGTTAACAGCGAAGTCGGACGCCTTGTAGCATATTTCTGCCCGAGTGTACCCGTACCCGACACGCGCTAGACCTTTCACATGCTCGACCAGTAGCTGTTCCTCACTGAGGCTAAGCAGCGGTGCGGGTCCATTTTTTACGCTATCAACCGACACTCTACTGTCTACGCGATCGCGCAACGTGGTAAGAGGCACTCCATATATCTTTGAAGCCCTATATACGGGGATATTATCCTCTTTAACTGCCATGTATGCCCTAGTTAGAGTTGTCGATGAATACAAACGCCGCCTTGCATGCGTGGGTCCGCGGGAAGTCGGAGATTTAAGCTTTAAACAAAATGATTTGTTCCCTCAGTTTTTGCCTTTGCTGTATACCCAGCAGAGTAGCAGTATGTGTTGTATGATTTATCAATGTATTGATGTCAATTTACAGAACTAAAACCATATTATGAGCAATCGAAATCCATTCCGATATAATAAGTCTAAGCAGAACATGTTAATTTATAACCCGTGTTTACAGTAGGGTGTAGTATTTTACAATAATCACTGAGGAACTTTACCCATAACATTACAGTGGGCGGAGTTTACGAAACAAAACATGGCTGTCGTATTGAGCGTTCATAGTTAATTGATGTATTCAGACCTTGTTTACTAAGTAACAAAATGTGTACTTAGCAGAAACCAGTTAAAAACGTATACACTTGTAGTAAGTAAATTTGTTACCTTAATTCGCAGCATTTTCACGAAATTGTTGAGCTACAAAAAATCGCCGATGTCGAACGCACTTGCTTGCAAGTTGTTTACCTGTGACGTCATGTAGTAAACAAAAACACGCGCAATATCGGAACCTATCGGAAATAGGTGTCTATCGGAAACGGGTAACGTCACGATATATGAAATGATAATGAAATCGAGTATTTGACTGTGCAGATTGTTGTTTGAAAAAGTTTGGTACCTGAGTACATGCCGAACCAATTGCGTGTTTGTTCCTCAATGGCAATCGTCCAATAAATAATAGCACTTACTTGTTTTGTCATCATTTTTAATAAAAAAGTGCGAGTAGCGGTCGGTGTTGACACTTGCTATGTACACACAAAACGGTGACGTCATTCGTTACTTGGATACATTTTGTGATGACGTCATCGAACGGGGAAGTCCCTGAATGAAGACAAATGTTTTACACGAAGAATGCTGATGCTTTATTCGAAATATAGTAACAATAATAATAAATAGAGAGAAGAATTTTAAAATATTTAAAAGCCGTAAATTTGATCATTTTTTTCTATTTTATCATTATGATCAATCAGGAGACGCTGGTTATTTACTTCCAAAATTTCCAGTTCCGGTTTCGGATATCAGGTTCGGTTGCGCGCTCAGATACCAAACTTTTCAAAACAACAACCTGTGTAGATTTACAGTCCAATACACGTGTTAACGTAATGCGAGCTCTCGAGCCGCCTACGGCGGCTCAGCGAGCTCGCTATTAAAAGTACATGTTGTCACGTAATTACACGTTGTTCGTTGATAATACACAGTAACAACTCAAGTTCATTTCTGTTTTCATCGAGATTCATTTCTGTTAAATAATTTCTAACACAACGCTTCCAATGTTCATGAAGTACAATTTTATATCGCGGTGGCCGACATGGCCACCACGTCAAGAAAGCGTGACTACTCTACTCGATTGTCAAACTTAGGACTCTCTTCATACAACGCAGATGCCAATTTATACAATAATGGACAAATAAATTGGGTGACGGCTGTCTGGATGATTGACTTTAACATGAGTTGAATTACCTGATACGGGATGGCTTTATGTGTGACTTACATATCTTGTGCATATATATGCCAATAATTAAGCGAGACCACGTTTGTTTAACTGCATATATGAAAGTTCACCTGTCATTTAACATGAAAATATACACAAATTAACAGTGCTGCATGTGCTTACCATAGACATAACTAATTAGTGAACCCAGCCATGGGCAATAACTTGGTGCATTTTTCTCGTCTAATTTGACGATGACATATGATGCCCATTTATGCATTTCTTCATGAAGACAGATATTATGTATTCAGTTACACCGAACAAGGAATATACATGAAATACACCAATTATGCGACAATGTTCATGTGCAGATAAGAGGTGGGGTGTGCAAAGTTGCTTTTACAATCACAGTTAGCTGTTAAAAACATTTATCACTCAAAACTGAGTTCATTGGTTGTATTAATGTTTTTTCAAAGACGAATTGAAATGCCTGCTTTATCAGCTTGGTTTGGGTGTTTGGAATATAGATGGTACCAGCTTGCTAATTTGCAAAAAAACAAACAATATTTGTCGTCTATCGTCAACTGTTGTGCGCGTGTGCGAACATTTTTACTTCAACAATAAATCCTCTTAAACCTCTGGACCAATACTGATAAAACTTGTGTTTTTCTAAAATGTATATAGTAGGAACTTACAAAAATCGTCTTCTTCATAACGGTAAACACTAGTAAATGCATTGATTGTTATTGTAATGTAATGTACACATGTACTCGCTTACAGCGCGAACGGCCCACCCAATCTGCACATTACCTGAATGCGTCTGAAATGCATTTTAGGGCGATGTCTTCGAAGTTAAAAACGCAGTCAATTCCTAATTTTTGAGAAACGGACCTACCCATAACATTCATCTATTACAACTCTATAAATAATACCTTGTTATTGAAATATATAATAGACATTTGTTTAAAATAACTATAATCGATGATAAATTTATTATAATGATTTTGATAAAATATCTTTGACGAAAGCTTGAATATGCAACATTTTCATCATGATGCACCAATAATTTTCACGACCGTTTGACATTTGTTATGATATCTTCATTAATCAACTTACGCGTCCAATGAACTGGAATCTGTTCTTTATTCGTTTCGATTATGGTTAGAATAACGTTTAACTTTCAGGCTCGTAGCTGCCTGTTGTCATGGTACGCAGCTGACTACACATTGTCCGAAGAATTAAAAAAAAGAGAAGTTCAAATCTACAATTAAAAACTAACCCCTTAATAGGGATATGGTGTGTATTTCTTGCGACCAAGACTCCGGCCACAGTTTACAGCATTCATCCAAAATAATAAAATTAGTAAAATACCATTAATGTGGTTCCGCTTATTTGTACTGGTAGTAAACTGGTATTTAATCGTACAGTACTGTAATATCGTTTAGACATACCCCCCTTGAAAATGTGTGTCTGCCGCGATTATTCAAATTGGCTGGCATGCAATCTTCATTTCCTCCATATCCCAATATTTTGCTTTAATACCCACCGATCAACGACGAGATACGATTCAAAATGCATAACTGTCACATTAAGAATTTTGCAAAGACTGATGCACTTCAAAATAACACGGTAGGGTTATTTGTGCCATGTAAACAAGCGTTGCATTGAGAATCCAACAAAATGGTTTGTTCATTGTAATATAGGCTAAATAAGTGCAAGTGCAAAGCAAATGGAGTCAATATTATTACATGTTCATGCAGTCTTATCGTGTTACACCGTTTTCAAACAAGTAAAATTCGATCAGTATGAATTTTATACAAATAAAAAATGAATGCACATGGATTTTATAAAAGATTACAAACTTTTGAACAAATATAATGGTGTTTCCCAATCTTTTCCGCTGATAAGGTCGAGTGATGACGCGCACATAGTTTTATCCAGTGTAAACATCTTTCCATGTCCACATTTGGCGTTTGAAAGGGTAAAAACGGTACACCAGTCATATGCGGTTTGTGGCAATAACGGCTGTCACTATTGCACGTTCCCCAACTGCATCTTTTTGTTGGCATTACGACGTTTTAATGGAAAATATAGCGAACTTCTCAAATGTAAGTTATCGGTTTAAATTTTCGCGCCAGCCTTTGTTTGTACCTACCGCGCGTGCTCAAATATCGGAAAAACCCAGACCGGAGAGTTCCGAATAACAACTATTGGTGGTATATAGCCTCAACGAGACTGCCATTTTTATGAGTGAGAATTTTTTCATTCTATGTGCAGAAAAATGGCGGAAAATCCACCACAAAAACGCCTGAAAAGGGCGGGACGAACTTTTAGTGAAATACACAGTCGCTTGATGAAATTTAAAAATGAAATTTTAACTGCGATGGACAATCTTAGGACGGATCAGTGGATAACCTTTTGCTTTGTAAAAATCCTTCATTGTAACGGTGCGTACGCGTGTAGCTTTTCAAAGGCTTGGTGTAAGACACAGAGAAATCTCGACGATGTCGATGAAAACAAACGGTCAATCGTATTGCTTTCTGATTTATTTGACTTTGAGGTTATTACCAAATTTTTGGAAAAGGATGGTGACATTGTCAATAAAATGACAGAAAACCAGATAGCCGCTTTCGACAGACTGATCACATTTTTGGAAAATATAGAGGGTAAGTTTTCCTTTAGTTCTTCTTGAATGCTCTGAGCTTTTATGAGTACATACGTACAGCTCATAGTTCCACTTTGCAAAGGCAAAAACTATGTAAAAAAAATCTGTCACAAGTATGTCTATAAAATTGAGTTCAATCAACCTAATACATTGTTACAAACACAATACCTGTGGCAATCGACATCAATTTGCATGTATTTTGTTGAGAAATGCTCAAAACATAAACTTGATAACAAATTGTTTTATGGCGGAAGTTGTGAATTGTCGATTAGCAGGCTTTCTGAAAAGTCCCAAACAGTGCCTGTCAACCGGACAGGCTGATGGAAAAGTAAGCCTGTCCGGACAAAAATTCACCTGACCGAACAGCGTGAGTTTATAACTGAAGAATTTAGTAAAGTTTAACTCATATTTACATTGTATTGCAATGTGCAGCCTGTGTATAAGTATTGGACAACTATAAGTAATTGATTTTGGAACATATAACATCAAATCATGTGTTTTTATGCAATTGTAACACACTTTAATTTTGAAATATGGGATTCATTCAATATAATATGTAATTATGTAGTCAACTTGTAAAAAATATACTCATATATTCTCCGTACAATAGCAATCTTTTACAAGACTTTCTGTTTTATATTATCAAAAATAAAATGATAATGGGCTTGGCATTATGCGATATTACACTGATATAAGCACATTTCCGTGTTATTTCATACGTTCTGACGATACATAAAGAAAAACATTGCTTATATACATGTAGATGCATTTGCTGTCCCTTAGAAAGATAAATTTAAATAAATACCTTTCTTACTAGAGTCAAGTTTTTAAGGCTTCATTTCAAACCCTTAGATATTGATGAGCAGCAAAAAGCATAAATTCTGAACAGTCTGCAAGTTACTCGCAGACCCTTCTTGTTTTATGCTGTTTGCACATAGCAATTTTAACTTTGTTTCTGAGTGGGAGAGGGTCAAAAAGCCAATATAAATGTATGAACTGAACTTGGGACACACAATATCATCAATTGTAATATATTATTCAAGCATTTCTTATTGAAATTTATTTTATAAAACTAACTTTCTCCAAAATCTTTTGTGGGATGTTAACTTTGTTATGTTTCAAAAAATGGCCATTTGTGTAGATATACCCAAGTGACTTTTGTACACAAATAGCATTAATAATATTAAAATTTATTGTTCTTAAATAGTTTGATAAAGCAAACATAACAGCATGCAAATAATTGTTATAGATCTTACATATTTGTTTTGAAATGTCATTTTCAGAGAAATAAGATTCCAGTCACATACTGTATGATACTTGATTGTTTGTTTAACAGGATTATCAAAATTGAACAATTGCATTCAAAAAGTGTTAAGGAAATAATAAATTTTATTCTGATAAAATAGAGCAGAAAGACATGATACATTTAATAAAACAAAACAAGGACTGTCTTGATATGAAAACAAAAAATATAACACAATGTGGTGATATCCAAAAGTAGGAATCATTTTCAACAAAGTCTTCACAAATTGATTTACGCCACAAGTGACTTAAGAGACCTTCTTCTAACAAATCAAGTCTCATACAAGTTCTTTGCTTCTTTATTCTGTCCTGTCCATTGTATAAGCATTCTGACTTTCAACTTTTTTAGAATGTTTATATCACAGATATTTGATAATATATATATAATAAAATACAAAAGTAATATATTCTGTTTTTTTCTAACTGCCATTACTTTTTCTTCTTCTTTTTCTTGCCACCCTTTTTCTTTCCACCTTTTTTCTTTCCTCCCTTTTTCTTTCCTTTCTTGCCTTTCTTTCCCTTTTTGCCTTTCTTAGGCTCTGCCCCATCTGGTAGGGCATAGTCTGGTATCTCTGGCACATCAGGAATATCTTCAAGTTCTGGTAAGTCTCCACGCATTGCGTCATTGAACAAGTTCCATAACGCTGACTCATGTTTTAAAAAATCAATGGGCCGCAGCCCTGATGATGTTTTAGCATCAATTGTTGCACCATTTAAGAGCAAGTGTTTCACAACTTCTGCATGTTTTCCTATAAAAAAGGATAGTATGTCTTAAAATTCACTGTAGTTTATTACACAAATTTTGCTTATAAATTGAAGAGGGCACAAAATTGTGCAAATAAAAGTAAATTATATAGAATCTTTCCTAAGCAGTACTAATAGTAAAATACTCCTTGTTAGTGTGTAACATCATTTTATACTTGTTATTTAATTATTATGTTTGAATGTTTTATACAATACATGTTAACTGTTACAGATTAAAAATTGTTTTGTTTTGTTCTGTTAATTTATTACAATTGTACTGACCAAGCAAATCATCGTAAAACAAGGGCTGTTTGTAAAACATGCATGCCCCCCATATGGGTAGTCCGTTGTAGTGGCAGCCATTGTGTGATACGTTTTTTGTCACTGTGACCTTGACCTTTGACCTAGTGACCTCAAAATCAATAGGGGTCATCTGTGAGTCACGAACAATGTACCTATGAAGTGTCATGATCCTAGGCAAAAACATTCTTGAGTTATCATCCGAAAATCATTTTACTATTTCGGGTCACCGTGACCTTGACCTTTGACCTTGTGACCTCAAAATCAATAGGGGTCTTCTGCGAGTCATGATCAATCTACCTGTGAAGTTTCATGATCCTAGGCATATGCGTTCTTGAGTTATCATCCGAAAACCATTTTACTATTTCGGGTCACCGTGACCTTGAGCTTTGACCTAGTGACCTCAAAATCAATAGGGGTCATCTGCGAGTCATGATCAATCTACCCATGAAGTTTCCTGATCCTAGGCGTATGCATTCTTGAGTTATCATCCAGAAACCATTTTACTATTTCGGGTCAATGCGACCTTGACCTTTGACCTAGTGACCTCAAAATCAATAGGGCTCATCTGCGAGTCATGATCAATCTACCCATGAAGTTTCATGATCTTAGGCGTATGAGTTCTTGAGTTATCATTCAAAAACCATTTTACTATTTCGGGTCACCGTTGAAGTTTCATGATCTTAGGCGTATGAGTTCTTGAGTTATCATTCAAAAACCATTTTACTATTTCGGGTCACCGTGACCTTGACCTTTGACCTAGTGACCTCAAAATCAATAGGGGTCATCTGCGAGTCATGATCAATCTACCCATGAAGTTTCATGATCCTAGGCGTATGCATTCTTGAGTTATCATCCGGAAACCATTTTACTATTTCGGGTCAATGCGACCTTGACCTTTGACCTAGTGACCTCAAAATCAATAGGGGTCATCTGCGAGTCATGATCAATCTACCCATGAAGTTTCATGATCTTAGGCGTATGAGTTCTTGAGTTATCATTCAAAAACCATTTTACTATTTCGGGTCACCGTGACCTTGACCTTTGACCTAGTGAACTCAAAATCAATAGGGGTCATCTGCGAGTCATGATCAATGTACCTATGAAGTTTCATGATCCTAGGCCCAAGCGTTCTTGAGTTATCGTCTGACATCCACCTGGTGGACGGACCGACCGACCGACATACCGACAGACCGACATGAGCAAAGCAATATACCCCCTCTTCTTTGAAGGGGGGCATAATAAAACAAGGGCTGTTTGTAAAACATGCATGCCCCCCATATGGGCTGTCAGTTGTAGTGGCAGCCATTGTGTGAATACGTTTTTTGTCACTGTGACCTTGACCTTTGACCTAATGTAAGTTATCATCCGGAAACCATTGTACTATTTTGAGTCACTGTGACCTTGACCTTTGACCTAGTGACCTGAAAATCAATAGGGGTCATCTGCCATTCACAGAGCTCCAGATAAGGGTCGTATTTTCGTAATTACGAATTATTTTCAAGTCCGTTACGTATTTATTTTAAAATCTTGTCGTACCATTAAGAATTACAAAATCAAGTTACGAATATTATTTTTACATCGATTCGTATCGATTTTTATTGAGTTCTTTTCGCGTATTTAAGATCTTTGCGGTGCATATATAGAATGGTTCTCGGGTTTGTTTAACAAAGCGCATTTTTTCTAATAAAAGCGGCGTATACAGTCTATCTGTCAAAAAACAATGGCGGCGCCCAGAGAGCGTCCTAAAAAACTGCAAAGCGTCCAAAAACACGATTTTAACATATTGTACGCAAAGTGAGCCGAAGTTAAATGTTTAGAAAGACATTACAGTAAAGATCTTATACGATGTTGTATGTTCAGTTGCCGACACAGTCGGAAAAGCTAAACAAAAACGCGACACGACGGGTCCAAACTTAAACACACAAAAAAACATTGAACGAGTGGAAGGGACAAGTCCCGTGGCTAATCGTTATAAAGATTGAAGGGGAGATCCGTTTTCATTGTGAAATATGTAAAAATTCATCTAAGGCATGCAATCTAAGCACAGTTTGGGCATATGAAGGTATTTAAAGAATAAAATTGTATAATACTGAAAAGACACTGTTGAACTCGTATAAATAAAGTTGCTAGTATGTTTATTTTGATTTTTTTTTGCATGAAAATAACCATTATTATTTATTTTTAGGTCATTTAGAAAAAATAAGAATTATTTTCCAAAACTAAGTAGTAACGTTAAGAATAAAATTTCAGAGTTAAGAATTCTTTTTGAAAATCTGGCAGTAAATTGAGAATTTCACAAAACCTTATCTGGAGCTCTGAGTCATGATCAAGGGGGGAGCGAAAGGGGGGGGGGTATAATGTGTCGTGTGGTAATTTCTTAGATGTTAAAAAAAAAAAAAAAAAAATTGGGGGGGGGGCTGGAGGGGGGTAAGGGGGGTGGGGGGGGGGTGAGAGAGGAGTATAATGTGGGGTTGTGGTAATTTATTAGATGTTTAAAAAAAATAAAAGTATATTTGGGGCGAGGGGAGTGGGGGGTAGGGGGATGGGGGTGAGAGGGGGGTATAATGTGTGGTGTGTTAATTTATAAGATGTTTAAAAAAAAAAAATTGGGGGGGGGGGTAGGGGGGGGGTCGGGTGAGAGGGGGGTATAATGTGGGGTGTGGTAATTTATTAGATGTTTAATAAAAAAAAAATTGGGGGGGGTTAGGGGGGTAGGGGAGAGTGAGAGGGGGGGTATAATGTGGTGAGTGGTAATTTATTAGATGTTTAAAAAAAAAAATTGGGGAGGGGGGTGGGGGGGGTGGAAGGGTTGGGGGGTGGGGGTGAGAGGGGGTATAATGTGGGGGGTGTTAATTTATAAGATGTTTAAAAAAAATAATTGCGGGGGGGGGGTGGGGGGAGAGAGGGGGGTAAAATGTGGGGTGTGGTAATTGATAAGATGTTAAAAAAAAAAAAAAAATTGGGGGGGGGGGAGTGGGGGAGGGGGGTAGGGGGGGTGAGAGGGGGTATAATGTGGGGTGGGGTAATTTATTAGATGTTTAAAAAAAATGGGGGGTGGGGGGGTAGGGGGGTGGGGGTGAGAGAGGGGTATAATTTGGTAATTTATTAGATGATGTTTAAAAAAAAATCGGGGGTGAGGTTGGGGGGGGGGGAGGGGTTCTGGTAGGGGCGTGGGGTATTGTTTGGGTGGAATCCATTGTGGTATTCAGGTAAGTGTTGTTTTGTCAAAGTAATAATAAAATGTGATCATAAAAAATAACAAATGATCTCACACTGACATGAACAAATATCCTCTATTTATTAACCATGAAATTTAAACTTATTGCATTTGTTTCCCCTGTATATGAGAAAGATATAATAGTGTATTACCATCCCTGTCCTGCTTATATTTATATTAATCAACAAAATTAAACATTAACACAATATTTAATATACAAAATATACAAAAAATCTCATATTCTGATAATATTTTTACTGATCAACTTTATTTTACTCAAAGGATGATGTTTCATTGGACTGATAATTATAGATTTAGGATTACAGACCAGTTGCTTCAGTTATATTGTTCAGAGTTCACCCTGTTGGCCACGAATGCGTTCTTGAGTTATCATCCAAAAACCATTTTACTATTTCGGGTCACCTTGACCTTTGACCTAGTGACCTCAAAATCAATAGGGGTCATCTGCGAGTCATGACCAATGAACCTATGAAATTTCATGATCCTAGGCCCAAGCGTTCTTGAGTTATCATCCGGAAACCACCTGGTGGACGGACCGACAGACCAACAGACCAACAGACCGACAGAGCGACATGAGCAAAGCAATATACCCCCTCTTCTTCGAAGGGGGGGCATAATTAATAACAGTGAACACGCTTGTTTAGTAAATCTTATGCAATTCAATTTGTCACTCTTTAAAAGAAATAAACAAGAGATGTGTTTGTCATAAACACAATGCCCTCTATTGCATCGCTTTGAAATAAAATTTCAATATATCATTTGGCAGGTTTAGAAATTATCTCCCTTTTAAAGCTTATTACTTCCCTTGGATTGTTTTTTTTTTACTTTTGACCTTGAAGGATGACCTTTCACCACTAAAAATGTACAGCTTCATGGGATACACATGCATGCCAATTATCAAATTGCTATCTTCAATATTCAAAACGTTGTGATCAAACTTTAACGAAGGGTAAAGTTTTAGTAAAGAAAATACAATGATATTTGACCTTTGACCTTGAAGGATGACCTTGACTTTTCATCACTCAAAATGTGCAGCTCCATGAGATACACATGCATGCCAAATATGAAGTTGCTAGTATCTTCAATATTGCAAAAGTTATCAAACTTTAACCAAGGTAAAAAAATTTGGACAAAATGACAGACAGGTCACAAACAATAAATCCCCTCTTCTTCAAAGAAGGGGGCATAAAAACGATATGCTCTAGAATAATATGCAAATACCCTTCGCAGCCAAGTGGAGTGAAGTGACTAGACCAGATTGCTTGGCATTGACATCAGCACCCGCCTCGATAAGTAGTCGTGCCACTTCAGCATGGCCCCCTGAAAAATGAACAAATATAACAGATGAGCTGCAATGTCAGAAAACTGGGCTTAAAGGGTTGTCACAGATAATCCAAATGCTGTATGCACAGGCTAATCAGGGACAACTCTTTCCATTAAGAATAGATGTCCTGTAGATGAACATTTCCATATGAGTAAAGTTAATTAGATTGTGCTGACTGCACAGGCTAATATGAGACAACACTTTACCCACATGCATTGAGCCCAGTTTTCATAGAGTGCAGCGCATATGGCACTTTATCCCATCATCAGACGTGCATTGTCGAAATAAACCACTGTGGAATAAATTTTCCTTTATTTCAGCAGTGCTGAAATATAGCTGTCACGCGCGGCGAAGAATGTTCATATTACTCGGAATCAACTATAAAGTAATCATTTTTAGTAAAATCGAATCAGATTCAACAAAACAAACAATTTGATACCAAGATGTAATATAGTTTTATCACATAATGCAACTCAAAAAGCAAATAAACATTATTTACAAATATTAAGTGCGCGTACTCGTGACGTCATTATTAACACGTCATTCGACACAATGCATGTAGTTTCACGCTAAAGATGCAGTTGTTTAGTGTCTGTTTTTTTCATTAATTCTTAAAAATCGGGGACCTGGAGGTATAATAAACGAAAAAACAGGTTGGTTACTGATCTTTTTGTAATGTATTAGGCTCGACACGATTAAAATAATGAAACAATGTTTGCTTAAAATATCTTTGGAATTTTCCGTCTAGTTCGATTTTCCTATTCTATGTTTAAAGAAATAATTTACGACTAAGAAAATTGATGGGATAAATCGAATACTAGGTCGGTGCCGAATAAAGCAAAGTTTATCTTGCTCGGCACGAAAATCTGAACCACTCGCCAAGGCTCGTGGTTCAGATTTTTTAAGCCTCGCAAAATAAACTTTGCTTTATTCGGCACCGACCTAGTATTCTCTATATGCACTGTCATTGCTTTTAGCAGAAACATTTCATTATGGTTCAAGAAAGGTACTTGCATTTTTATTAACCCAAGAGGTTTCAAAAGTGAACATTCTGATATGTTTACAAATTAAAGTGCCCACATCTACTATGTAAATTAAACAAGAGTTCTATTGTGGAATGCAATGCCCCCCTACTGTGCTTTAAAGCCACAAAGCATGCCCCAATATATGTATCCCGGAAAAAGCATCTTTTTGGAAATACCCACTAATCTGCTGGTACAAATAAACATGACCCATTTTTAATCCTTTCAAAATCACACAATGTATCAACCATTATTATTTAAAGGAAGCTTTCATTGGTTGATATAATGGACCAGCTTTGTTTGTACCGGGGTGATTAGTGGGTTTTTCTAAACTCGTGCTTTTCCGGGATCAGTCTATTAAAAAAATCATGACCAAGTTATTGTCTATTGATATTTGACGGGCCTTAGACAGTATCTGAAAGAGTTTTTGAAAACAAGGGCTGTTTGTTAAATATGCATGCCCCCCATATGGGCTGTCAGTTGTAGTGGCAGCCATTGTGTAAATACGTTTTTTGTCACTGTGACCTTGACCTTTGACCTAGTGACCTGAAAATCAATAGGGGTCATCTGCCAGTCATGATCAATGTACCTATGAAGTTTCATGATCCTAGGCGTAAGCTTTCTTGAGTTATCATCCGGAAACCATTTTACTGTGTCAAGTCATCATGACCTTGACCTTTGACCTAGTGACCTGAAAATCAATAGGGGTCATCTGCGAGTCATGATCAATGTACCTATGAAGTTTCATGATCCTAGGCGTAAGCGTTCTTGAGTTATCATCCGGATACCATTTTACTGGTTCGAGTCACTGTGACCTTGACCTTTGACCTATTGACCTGAAAATCAATAGGGGTCATCTGCAAGTCATGATCAATGTACCTATGAAGTTTCATGATCCTAGGCGTAAGCGTTCTTGAGTTATCATCCGGAAACCATTTTACTGTGTCTAGTCACCGTGACCTTGACCTTTGAACTAGTGACCTGAAAATCAATAGGGGTCATCTGCGAGTCATGATCAATGTACCTATGAAGTTTCATGATCCTAGGCGTAAGCATTCTTGAGTTATCATCCGGAAAGCATTCGGTGGACGGATCGGCGGACCGACCTACCGACATGAGCAAAACAATATACCCCCTCTTCTTCGAAGGGGGGCATAAAAATGTGGAACTGGAAGTGTTTTTTAAAGAACATTCCAAAGTCCCAGGCCATAACTTTTTCAAAAATCAATGGACTGAAACAAAACTCACACTTCATCTAATCATGTAGGTAGACTCACACACCAAAAATCAGCTCAATATCGGAGAGGGTTGTGTAAAAACACTCCGGAAAAAGAAAATTTTAAGTCCACAGGGGTTTTTCCAGCTATTTTGGGAAAAGGAGTCTGGTCAAATAGGGATTTTTTAATCGATAAAAGTGGCAATTTGGGGATTTTTATCGACAAAAAGGACCAAATTGGGATTTTTTTTAGCAACAAATATTGACACAACAGGTCTTTTCCTGGCCATTTTTGATACAAATCATATATATAATGGTGATATTTTGTAGGTTGTTAAAAAATTAGATACAGAGTCTAATAATCATCAGTAATAAGACACTTCATTCAAAAAAAAAAAAAAAAATTTTTTTTTTTGGGGGGGGGAATTGGGATTCTTTTTACAATTTTGGTTTGGGATCGGGTTCGTTTGCTTTGGGATCTGGCCCGTTTTATGGCCTTTTTTACATAGCAGAAAAACCCCTGGTCCAAGGCATGTAACTTTGCCAAAAAACAATGGACCCGAAAAAAACTAACACTTTATCTGTAGTTCATGTAGTTAGACTAAATACAAAAAATCAGCTCAATATCTGAAAGCGTTGCATAAAAAATCTAAAAAAAACTGAAAATTTCTAAGTCCAAAGCCCAAACCTTTGCCAAAAATCAATGGACCGAAACAAAACTCACACTTTTTATGCCCCCCTTCGAAGAAGAGGGGGTATATTGCTTTGCTCATGTCGGTTGGTCGGTCGGTCAGTCGGTCCGTCCATCCGTCCATCCACCAGGTGGTTTCCGGATGATAACTCAAGAACGCTTGGGGCTAGGATCATGAAACTTCATAGGTACATTGATCATGACTCGCAGATGAACCCTATTGATTTTGAGGTCACTAGGTCAAAGGTCAAGGTCACAGGTGAAGGTCACAGTTACTGGAAATAGGCATTTTAAGGATTTAGCATGGTTCAAACAAGGGAAACAACTACAGTTTATGCATGTTCTTTTTATTACAGATTTGCCTCCCTTTAATTCATTCAAAATCTCATTTTACAGCAGAGATTCCAAATATGACCTGTAAATGAGCCCCATATTTACTGCCAGTGCTAGGTTACCTTTTCCCATTTGATCATTCTTAAGTATTGGTATTGTAATGCTGCTACTGCTGCTGCTACTGCTACTGCTGCTACTACTACTACTACTCCTACTACTACTACTACTACTACTACTACTACTACTACTACTACTACTACTACTACTACTACTACTACTACTACTTCTACTACTACTACTACTACTACTACGACTACTACTACTTCTACTACTACTACTACTACTACTACTACTTCTACTACTACTACTACTACTACTACTACTAACTACTACTACTACAACTACTACTACTACTACTACTACTACTACTACTACTACTACTACTACTACTACTACACCACCACCACCACCACCACTTATTCTACCATGTCTACTATTACTACTTCTACTACTACTGCCACTACTACTACTACTTTTACTACTACTACTACTTCTACTACTACTACTACTACTACTACTACTACTACTACTACTTCTACTACTACTACTACTACTACTACTTCTACTACTACTACTACTACTACTACTACTACTACTACTACTACTATTACTACTACTACTACTACTACTTCTACTACTACTACTACTACGACTACTACTACTACTACTACTACTACTACTACTACTACTACTACTACTACTTTTACTACTACTACTACTACTACTACTACTACTACCACCACCACCACCACCACCACCGTTCACAGTGACAAAAAACGTATTCACACAATGGCTGCTACTACAACTTATAGCCCATATAGGGGGGCATGCATGTTTTACAAACAGCCCTTGTTCTGTAAGTAATGTAGGTAGACTCGCATCCAAAAAAAGCTACATATATATCTGAAAGAGGTTCGTAAAAAAACTCTGGAAAACCGAATATTTCAAAAATACAAGGCCCATAACTTTGCCATTTCAACAGTCACAGAGTGAGAAAATGGTGCGGCCAGTCAGGAACTCAAACCTGAGACATCTCACTTACAGGGCAAGTGCTCTCCCGACTGAGCTAACTGGGCCACCACACAACCTCTCCCCTAACGTGACCAAGTTTAGACCGTAACATAGACCCCCACTTGAATATGTATTCGTCCTTTAATACAGGGATTCAGGGTAATATATATAAACAATATATATACAAAATATATATAACCATGGGCCACCATATATAGGAGCATACCCAGGTAACGACACGGGCCCCACTTTGAGCGCCAAATGTCACAGGGTGAGAAAATGGTGTGGCCAGTCAGGGACTCGAACCTGGGGCATCTCACTTACAGGGCGATTGCTTTCCAGACTATGCTAACTGGGCCACCACACAACCTCTCCCCTAACGTGACCAAGTTTAGACCGTGACACAACGTTACAAATCATGTTTTTATCAAGATAGGTTATGGCGTCTACTTTGTAATTTCATGTGATGTCATCGTAGCAGAAGAAGCCGCGTAAAACAGAAGAACAAAAGTTCTTGTAAAGAGTATCTATAGCATGCAAATATTGAAATTGGAACAGCCCATCAAAATTCATGACTCAAAAAGGACCTTACTTTCAAGATGACGGCATGACATTATCAACATCAATTATTTTGATGAATACAGATGATAAACATTTGAAAAAAAGCAACAAATGTAAAGACCAACAGTTAATAATTATGTTTATAATGATTAATGGTAATACATTTATAAAATATTTGCAATGTAACAGCTTTATGAAAATTAGCCACGACTCAAAAAGGATGCAAATTTATCTCACCAGGAATAAAAGGGAATGAAAAACTTTTTGCATATAAAATCAGTTTCTCTGTTGGTTATTAATGTAAGGTCCAAGTACATACATACAGCTCAGAGTTCTTCCTTGTAACCCATTTTTTTTATGTCAAAAAATTATGTGATATGTATGTCTATAAAATCGAGTTTAATCAACCTAATACATTGTTACAAACACAAAACCTGTTATTACCGGAGAGTCAATAGCTGGGAGTTGGATTATTGCAACTAAATTAAGTCTATGACAAACAAGAAATATCTTTTAAAAGATATACGGCATTGATGTTGTAATGTTTGCGACCAGTGAATGGAGATGGAATGAAGCGACCATGTATTTTAATGAAGGTAGTGAGTGATAATAAGATAATATATTTTAATGGACATTTATTAACAAATAAAAATGAAGAACAAGAAGAGGTGAAATTGTATGTTTTATTGTCAATAAGTAATGTAATTACTAGGTTTTCATAATTGAACGAGTAATACATTAGTTTCAATAGGAAAAGAAAACATATTCGCCACTGAAATACTATGAACATAATGTTGGAATGAAATAAAAGATAAAGTGTTATAATGTGTACAGATATTAAACAGTTAGTAGAGGGTAAACATAAAAGACTCCATATTGCAAGCATCATAGTGATATGATTTTTTTGCAGAAAAACAGAACTTTATATACAAGAGCACCGCCTTGCGGGTGCAGACCGCTCATCTATTTTCTTTTTAAAGGTGAAGGGACTCTCAATTTCAATCACAAAGGAGGGAGGGGTGGAGTGAAGAGGGATGTATAGTGTGGGGGTGTGGACATTTATAACATTATCTTCCAAAAATGCGGAAAAAAAAATGCAAAAAAAAAAAAATCTTTGGGGGGGGGGATGGGGGGGGTATAGTGCGAGGGTGTGGTGGTTATTTGTGAGATGATCTTAAAAAAAAAAAAATTAGGGGGGGGTGGGGGGGGGGAGGGGATTCTTGGATGCGATGGTTGGACGGTATTTCAAAAATAAAATAATAAATATTTGTGTTTTTTAACCGTTTAAAAAAAAAATATTGGGGGGGGGGGGAGTGGGGTGGGGCGGCGGTATAGTGTGAGGGTGTGGTGGTCATTTGTGAGATGATCTTAAAAAAAAAAAAATAGGGGGGGGGGGAATTCGGGGGGGGAGGGGGGTAGGGGGGGAGGGCACGGGGGATGGTTTGGGTGGAGTCTATTGTGGTATGTCAGGTAAGAGTAGTTTTGTCAAAGTATCAATTTAATCTAATCATAAATAAAGAAGTTATGGCAATTTTAGCAAAATTTAATAATTTGACCTTGAGAGTCAAGGTCATTCAAAGGTCAAGGTAAAATTCAACTTGCCAGGTACAGTAACCTCATGATAGCATGAAAGTATTTGAAGTTTGAAAGCAATAGCCTTGATACTTAAGAAGTAAAGTGGATCAAAACACACAATTTAACCATATATTCAAAGTTACTAAGTCAAAAAAGGGCCATATTTCCGTAAAAATGACAACCACTGTTATTCAACTTGTCCTTTTACTGTCCCCTTATGATAGTTTGCGAGTGTTCCTAGTATGAAAGCAATATCTGTGATACTTTAGGGGTAAAGTGGACCAAAACACAAAACTTAACCAAATTTTCAATTTTCTAAGTATAAAGGGCCCATAATTGCGTCCAAATGCCAGTCAGAGTTACATAACTTTGCCTGCACAGTCCCCTTATGATAGTTAATAAGTGTTGCAAGTATGAAAGCAATAGCTTTGATACTGTAGGAATAAAGTGGACCTAAACACAAAACTTAACCAAATTTTCAATTTTCTAAGTATAAAAAGGGCACATAATTCTGTCAAAATGCCAGTCAGAGTTACATAACTTTGCCTGCACAGTCCCCTTATGATAATTAGTAAGTGTTGCAAGTATGAAAGCAATAGCTTTGATACTTAAGGAATAAAATGGACCTAAACACAAAACTTAACCAAAATTTTCAATTTTCTAAGTATAAAAAGGACACATAATTCTGTCAAAATGCACGCCATAGTTATCTTACTTTGCTTGCCCAGTCCCCTCATGATATTAAGTAAGTGTACCAAGTTTGAATGCAATAGCATTGATACTTTCTGAGAAAAGTGGACCTAAACGCAAAACTTAACCGGACGCCGACACAGACGCCAAGGTGATGACAATAGCTCTTTTTTTTTTTCAAAAAATAGATGAGCTAATAAACAAGAGGGCCATGATGGCCCTGAATCGCTCACCTGACTCATTAAGATCAGATGAAAACTATGACCTCTATTGTCTACACAATGTTTTTCTATGATTTGACCTAGTGACCTAGTTCCTGACTCTAGATGACCCAAATACAATCCCAATCCAGATTTCATCAAGATAAACATTCTGACCACAGTTCATAAATATTGGATGAAAACTGTGACCTCTATTGTCAACACAAGGTTTTTCTATTTATTTGACCTAGATTTTTACCCCAGATGACCCAAATACAATCCCACCCAGATTTCCTCAAGAATTCTGACCAAATTTCATAAAGGTTGGATGAAAACTGTGGTCTCTAATGTCTACACAAGGTTTTTCTATTATTTGACCTAGTGACCTAGTTTTTGACCCCAGATGACCCAAATAAAATCCCAACCCAGATTTCATCAAGATAAACATTCTGACCAAATTTCATAAAGATTGGATGAAAACTGTGACCTCTATTGTCTACAGAAGGTTGTTCTATTATTTGACCTAGTGACCTTGTTTTTGACCCGAGATGACCCAAATACAATCCCAAACCAGATTTCATCAAGATAAACATTTTGACCAAATTTCATCAAGATTGGATGCAAACTGTGACCTCTACTGTCTACACAAACAAATTGTTGACGGACGGACGCACGGACACACGCAGGCACGCACAACGAACATCACACGATCACATAAGCTCACCATGTCACTTCATGACAGGTGACCTAAAACGATAAACATGAACAGTTGTGGTTAAAATCCCATAGAAACAAGGGCTGTTTGTAAAACATGCATGCCCCCCTATATGGGCTATAAGTTGTAGTAGCAGCCATTGTGTGAATACGTTTTTTGTCACTGTGAATGGTGGTGGTGGTGGTGGTGGTGGTGGTGGTGTAGTAGTAGTAGAAGTAGTAGTAGTAGTAGTAGTAGTAGTAGTATTAGTAGTAGTAGTAGTAGTAGTAGTAATAGTAGTGGTAAAAGTAGTAGTAGTAGTGGCAGTAGTAGTAGAAGTAGTAATGGTGGTGGTGGTGGTGGTGGTGGTGGTGGTGGTGGTGGTGGTGGTGGTGGTGGTGGTGGTAGTAGTAGTACTAGTAGTAGTAGTAGAAGTAGTAGTAGTAGTAGTAGTAGTAGAAGAAGTAGTAGTAGTAGTAGTAGTAGTAGTAGTAGTAGTAGTAGTAGTAGTAGTGGTAGTAGTAGTAGTAGTAGTGGTAAAAGTAGTAGTAGTAGTGGCAGTAGTAGTATAAGTAGTAATGGTGGTGGTGGTGGTGGTGGTGGTGGTGGTGGTGGTAGTACTAGTAGTAGTAGTACTAGTAGTAGTAGTAGAAGTAGTAGTAGTAGTAGTAGTAGTAGTAGTAGTAGTAGTAGTAGTAGTAGTAGTAGTAATGGTAGTAGTAGTAGAAGTAGTAGTAGTAGTAGTAGTAGAAGTAGTAGCAGTAGTAGTAGTAGTAGTAGTAGTAGTAGTAGTAGTAGTAGTAGTAGTAGCAGTAGCAGTAGCAGAAGCAGTAGCAGCATTACAAGACCAATACTTAAGAATGATCAAATGGGAAAAGGTAACCTAGCACTGGCAGTAAATATGGTGCTCATTTACAGGTCAGATTTGAAATCTCTGCTGTAAAATGAGATTTTGAATGAATTAAAGGGAGGCAAATCTGTAATAAAAAGAACATGCATAAACTGTAGTTGTTTCCCTTGTTTGAACCATGCTAAATCCTTACAAGTTTGGAAAGAATTGGATGAAAAATTTGGACTTTATTGCATAAACACCATTTTCTCAATTCAAGGGGAGGTAATTCTGTACTTCATGGACCAATAATGCTCATTTTTTGTAGGGTTCATGTCCTCATTGATATTAAGACACTGTGCAAATTTGGAAAGGATCGGACAAAAAATGTAGAAGATTTTTGAAAGTTTTCACAAAATAGGCAAAAACGAATAAACATGCAAAGTTCAACGAGCTCCTGCGGCCATGTTTTTTGACGAATCAAATTTCTTTGAACAACTTTTTCAGGGGAGCCTTCAAAGGTCATCCCTGTGAAATTTTTTGAAAATCTGATGAGCGGTTTCTGACAAGAAGATTTTTTAAGGTTTTTACCATATATGGTCATGGGGGCCATCTTGGTTATGTGATCAATTTTTTTTTAACAATTCTTTTGTCCCATGACCTAGGGATGCTCCACATGAAATTTAGTTGAAATGGCTCAATGGTTTAGTAGAAGAAGATGTTTACAAATTGTTTACAGACAGACAGACGGACGGATGCCGGACGCTGAGTGATCACAATAGCTCACCCCGAGCTATCGCTCAGGTGAGCTAAAAATGAACAAAACAAAGTGCAAAGAAACATATTCACACTAATAAACGCAAATATTGATTATAATAAATCAAAGACAGATATATTTCCAACACCTATATATTTCCTTAGTATCGCAGGCTACCGCCCCCAAACCCCCGCTTTGTCGATAGTGGTTAACAACTGCGTACCGGTAAAGTGCAATCTAGCCTGTTTTTGTAGTGTTTAGTGTGGCCGCTACGGCAAGTAAACAATAGATTCTTTTAATTGTAGAGACATGTGATTAATGCTATACTGCTTCGTAAACTAAGGAGAAACGTTTCGATGTAATGTTTAGAGGATGTTTTGTGTCATGAATGTTTTTAGTTTATTGTAATTTTAATGTAATTTACAATATATTCATATTTCAGTTCAAATGATATGCATCCAATGTTTTAGTCTGGGAACCAGACTACCAATGTTTACGGTGGTTTTTGTATTATAGACAAGTAAACGCGTGATGTCACGCGCACATGCAAAGTGCAAAGTTTAGACTCCGCTGACTGGTTGGCAAAAAGAGATGGAATTCATATAAGCTCATATAGAGACGGTGAACAGATTCATCGATTTTATTGATAATCATGCACTATATCAAATAGAATTTTATAAAATATATTTGAATAAAACATAAGCATGCAAGGAAATGCATTTTAGGGATGATTTTATTGTTGTTATTTTTTGTTTTTACTAAAAACGAACTCGGGAGTAGAACACAATCTACGAGCTCGGTATGTGGTTACCACAAATTATATCTCTCTGCTTAGCACATCATTTAAGATTAAAAAGCTCAGAAATGTAAATTCTTTAATAATAAATTTAATTAAATGAAAGAACACAATTAAGGATGAAGACAAACAACAAAAAGATCAATTTTATGTAAGCAACATATAGTTCTGATTTGAACTTTAATATGTCTGTAAAAACTTACCATGTTACATATTAACTCTTTCAGTGCTGGAACCAAATTTTGAAGGCCTTTGCAAACAGTTTGGATCCATATAAGACGCCACACAATGTGGCATCTCATCAGGATCCAAACTGTTTGCTATGCTAATAGTACTCTTTGAAAAACATCAAAGAAAATGCTAATTTTTTAAATACAGCAGACGACATTTTAGCAGACGACAAATTTCCCACCATGCAAAGGGTTAAATAAATTCCCTTGATAAATGTCATTGCTTTTATTTAATTGTTCGCACCAATTTTGACACTGTTTAAATGTTTCATCCTGTTTAACCCCGGTGTTTAATTGCATCTTTGTTTATCACAAACTGATTATCTCGTTATGATCGGATACTGTCCAGACAGTTACAATGAAAACATGGTGTCATAAACCCAGGGACCTATACCTGGGGTGCCTGCATAAACCGCATGTGGCAGATGATTTTATGGTCATTGAACACAATTTATGATACCTCCATGTCATGTCTTGGCATATTGAGCAGTCATTTAGGCCATATTTAAAAGCCAAATACCGAACAGTTGCTTTAATAAAATATGTTAACATATTTTAAAATATTGAAGATATTAGTCCAAAATGTATTAGCAGGATTAAGTGTATATATATTAGCCAGTTTAATCACAATAAACAGTGTTTAATAACTATAAATTAAAAAAAGGGTGCAATTTTACTGCTACACAATTAATGTATATAACGATTACTGGCCAATATAAAATCGGCAATTACGTGTAAACATTGTATGTTAATTTCAATAACAGCAGGTCACGGAACACTACCATCATGAAAACAAGCAATCAACAATTCTTGCGTAAAATAAATTAAATATATAGTTTTATTTATCATAAAATGCTTGATAGTTACATGTATCACTCCTTAAAATCACTTACAATTGTTATGTATTCCGCTTTTTTAGGGCTTTGTTTTATAATTGTGGCGTGTTGAGAAAACTGGGCATAATGCATGTGCGTAAAGTCTCGTCCGAGATTAGCCTGTGCAGTCTGCACAGGCTAATCAGGGACGACCCTTTCCGCCTTAACAAGATTTTCGGTAAGAAGGGACTTCCTTTAAACGAAAAATACCATAAAACCGGAAAGTGTCGTCCCTGATTAGCATCTGCAGACTGCACAGGCTAATCTGGGATGACACTTTACGCACATGCATTAAGCCCAGTTTTCTCAGAACACGACTCAATTGATTAAATGAACCTTTTACAGATTCGATCGCTGATGAACAATAATAATGTCCGCACAACTTATAATTGTGATCAAATAAATATATGTTTTATTATTTTTGAAATATCATATATAAAGGAAGGACAACTCCGGGGTGGCCCCCTTGAAAGAAAATGGCAGACTCCATAGTGACCCACAAGACAAGGCGAACATCTTGAACAAACAATACCAGTCAGTATTCACCCACGACACGGGGAGTGACACAAACCCTACGCCAGACGGGGAACCAGCACCAACCATGCCCAATATCGAAATCACATCCCATGGAGTGCTGAAGCTACTACAGAAGCTAAACCCCCAAAAGGCAACCGGCCCAGACATGCTTCCAGCAAGGGTCCTCAAGGAACTGGCAAATGAATGTGCACCGTACCTGGGCTACATATACCAGAAATGCCTAACAACAGGCTCAATTCCAGATATATGGAAGACAGCAACAGTTTCAGCCATATTCAAGAAGGGGGACAGGTATAAAGCGAGCAACTACCGCCCTGTATCTCTCACTTGTATATGCTGCAAGATGCTAGAGCACATCATTGTCAGCAACGTCATGGGACACCTGGACAGCAACAACATCCTAACCGACTGCCAACATGGTTTCAGAAGGCGACGGAGCTGCGAAACACAACTCCTAACCTTGTCAGATGAACTACTGAAGTCCTTAGACAAAGGTAAACAACACGACCTAGCCATCCTGGACTTCAGTAAGGCGTTGACAAGGTCCCCCACAAGCGTCTGCTGACAAAGCTGCACCACTACGGTATACGCGGCCAGACATTGGAATGGATTAAAGCCTTCCTGACCGACAGAACGCAGCAAGTTGTTGTAGATGGTGCTACCTCAGACCCTGCCCCAGTAGTCAGCGGAGTGCCTCAGGGGAGTGTGCTTGGACCGATCCTCTTCCTGGTATTTATAAACGACCTCCCCCTTAGAGTTTCATCCAAGACAAGACTCTTCGCGGATGACTGCGTGGTCTACAGACAAATAGACTCAGATAGCGATTGCGACCATCTGCAGGAAGACCTCCATCGGTTGTGGCAATGGGAGAAACTCTGGGGAATGTCATTCCACCCAGAGAAGTGCAGCATCCTGCGAGTCCACAGAAAACGATCCCCATTACTGCGCAACTACACCCTCAAAGGCCATATACTCGCCAGTGAAGAGACGTCAAAGTACCTCGGAGTGGAACTGACGAAAGACATGTCCTGGAAACCTCACATCCAGACTGTAACACGGAAAGGAAACAGCACGCTGGGATTCCTCCGCAGAAATCTAAGGATTGGCAACGAGAACGTAAAAAGTGCTGCCTACTTTTCACTCGTCCGTCCACACCTGGAATACTGCAGCACGGTCTGGAACCCATACCAGAAGGACCAGATTCACGATCTGGAGATGGTCCAGAGAAGGGCAGCCAGGTATGTGACGAACCGCTACCATAACACTAGCAGCGTCACATCCATGCTTGACCACCTGCAATGGGAAACCCTGGAGTCACGGAGGACAAAGGCCCAGCTGACGATGATCTACAAGATATCAAACAATCTCATAGACATCCCAGCAGCAAAATACCTCTTCCCAGGCTCAAGCAGAACCCGATCAAGCCATGACATCAAGTTCCTGCCTATCTCTACATCGACATCCTACTACAGGCATAGCTTTTTCCCCGGTATTATACCGACCTGGAACAGCCTACCAGCCGCTGTTGCAGAATCCCCTGACTTGGTATCTTTCAAGCAGGGACTAGCAAACTTAAGTTTCTAATCAAGTCGTCAGCGCCAGCTACAAAGTAAACCCCAATGACATCTCATGGCTGTGCCGGTTGAGGTTCAATCCTCTCCGCGGCCACCGTAGCCGGAGAGGCATGAGGTAGAGGGATGAAACGTAGCTGGGGACGCATCTGTACTGTCCTTCTGACTTTTAACTATCAAACTCTTCTCACTGTACTATTTTCCCATTCTTACTTTATCTCTTCACCACCCGTCGCATAATTGTCAAGTTTGACGGCAGCGACGTACGATGTACATGTAGATAAAAATCTTACTATAAGAAAGAATACGGCTTATTAATTTTTTTTGTTTTGTGGGATTTTCAGTATTTAGTCTTCCGATCATGTTTACTCTGATGCTAATAACTAATACGTAATTATATAAAGACCAAAATATATTTACGTAAAACAAATTATTGGTACTAAATATGATTTACTTGCGATATAATTTAAGAGATTTGATGTTTATTTCGGATCATTTTATCGTTTTATTGCCTAAACAAAAGTCCTTTATACATGTTTTACATTACTGTAACCAGTGTTATGCCAACCAGTCAGTGCGCATGCACGGAAAATCCCAAATGTAAACAATAACAATTTACTCGTCTATTAGACAATGCACAATTCGGGTTTATTCATTTTTCGGACCTATCATGAATGAAGGTCATCTAAGGTGAAAAGTGACGTTAAACAGCTACGCCGAAAAACTCATAGTATGAGTTTCACAGCCAGTGGCAGTGTTTACCTTCGCAAGCTCTTGCTAAAGCACTCTTTCCATATTCATCCTTAGTATTTGCGGGAACATGAAGACGCAGAATCTTTGTAACTGTCCCAATTTCACCCTTTTCGCATGCCACAATAAATCTGTCCCTGATATCCTTTCCTATAAACGTTTTATTTAGGTAAATATGTGACATTTTGGCATTGTGTTGTCATGTAAATTTCACAATTGAAGATTACTGCCAAGGGAGTTAAATCGTCCATACACAGGCTGTAAGCTACTAAATTTTCAAACTGTAGACGGTGGACCAATCACCAATATAAAGAAGTGAAACTCAAACTGCTGGTGCAGTATTGAATTCTCAGTATATACAATAAGTTGGTCCTTTATTTAAGGCAAGTGGCCATTTGACAAAACAGAACAAAACAGCACAATACAAAACAACATACACACATATAAGAATAAAGCTGGGGTCACCGCCTTGCAACGGTCAATGCAAAGCATTGGGGGTTTAAACCGGTTTTAGAGCGCTCAACCTCACACTTGGCCCAGCAATATTCATGATACATTTAAGTGTAAATAAAATTTAATCTCATAGCATTGCAACTTAAATTAAACAATAATAAAAGGGAATTAAAACGCATACAATTTAATTACCATTTAATTACTCAATGGTCAAAGTATAAGAAACAAAAGAACACAAATGGCGGAATCAGTAGTATACTTCAAACCAGACATCATCATTGGCTGTGAATCGTGGTTGTCAGACGATATTACAAACTCTGAAATATTCCCTGAAAATTACCAGACAAATGTCCATCGTAAAGACAGAAATCAAAACGGAGGCGGTGTATTCATAACAACTCAAGACGATAGTAACACTGAGTGCGAAATAATTTGGACTGAAATTCAAAAAGAAGTGAAAAATGTTGTAGTGGGCTCCTACTATCGACCACCAAGCGCAGATATCAGTGCCTTAGAGTACCTAAATGACTCGATATGTAAAATTAAACAAAAATGTAAAGACAAAATAATCATTTTGGCTGGAGATTTCAACCTACCACACATTGATTGGAATTCATTGGCGGTAAAGTCTGGATGTAACCAAGCTAACCAACACCATTATCTCTTAGACATTGCAGAAGAACACAGTCTTGAACAAGTACAAATGAACTTAACAAGAAATGATCATTATCTCGACCTTTGTTTTATTTCCCACCCAAGTCTAGTTAAATCATGTTACACAGCGCCTGGTATCTCAGACCATGAAACAGTGATCATAGACTGCGACATTAAGCCAAAATATAACAAGCCTAAAAGAAGGAAAATCTACAATTATAAGAAAGCAAATTGGAGTATTATACAAACAAACATGGCTGAATTATCTTCCCAAGTGTGTAATATGTCATCACCAGAAAAATGCTGGAACACTTTAATAAACGGTATTAACAGTGCACTTGATAAAAACGTACCATCAAAACTAACATCTAAAAAACACAGTCATCATTGGATTACATCAAGTATGAAAAATAGAATCAAGAAAAAACATAAACTACACCAAAAAGCTAAACAAACACAGGCATCAGAAGACTGGGACCAATTTAAACTTTATAAAAGTAAACTACAGAAAGAACTAAGGAATGCACACTGGTCCTACGTGAATGAATCCCCATCAAAGTCCATGGAAGATGGGAACAATAAGTCTTTTTGGAAATATATAAAATCAAAACGCACAGACAATGTGGGTGTATCAGCACTAAAAAGTAATGGAAAATTATATCAGGACAGTCAATCAAAGGCTGAAATTCTAAACAAACAATTCAAATCAGTATTTACCAAGGAAGACCCAAAAGAAAGAAACCCCGAGTTAAGTGAACCTTGTTACCCTGAAATAACAGAATTAAACATAACAATTCCTGGAGTAGAAAAACTTCTGAAAGCACTGATTGTAAATAAAGCTAGTGGACCGGACAGTATTCCGAATAAAGTACTCCGCCATTGCTCAGAGGAACTTGCACCTGCAGTAACCCATATCTTCCAGTTAAGCCTATCTACAGGCATCTTACCAACAGACTGGAGAAACGCAAACGTCACACCTATATTTAAAAAGGGCATTCGTCATGAAGCTAGTAATGACCGCCCAGTATCATTAACAAGCGTCTTCTGTAAAACTTTAGAACACATTTTGTGTCGACACATCTTAAATCATCTAGAGCGATATGACATACTAACGTCACTTCAACACGGATTTCGTAGTGGACATTCCTGTGAAAGTCAGTTAATACTTACTATGGATGATATTATGAAAATGTATGACAAAAAGAAACAAATAGACATGGTTATATTAGATTTTAGTAAGGCGTTTGATACCGTACCACATCGGAAACTACTATACAAACTTGAAAATTATGGAATAAAGGGTAACATCTTAAAATGGATCCAATCGTTCTTAATGGAAAGAAGCCAAAAAGTTATTGTTGAAGGTGAATCCTCTTCTACATGCACAGTAGACTCAGGAGTGCCCCAGGGTACAGTGCTCGGTCCTCTACTATTTTTGTGCCACATCAACGACCTACCAAAAAGTGTAACATCACAAGTACGTCTCTTCGCCGACGATTGTCTGTTGTATCGACCAATAAACTCTTTTGAAGATCATATCAACTTACAAAAGGACTTAGATTCACTTGAAAAATGGTAAAAAAACTGGGGAATGAGGTTTAACGAAACAATGTGTTATCTCATGTCAATGCATAGACAACGTGTACCATCAACATTTAACTATTCTCTGAACAACCATTTCTTAAAAAAAGTTGAAGATAATCCATATCTAGGAGTCCAGATCAGTGAAAACTTAAAGTGGTCAACACATGTTAATAAAGTCTGTAACAGAGCAAGCAGTATTCTTGGATTCATCAGGAGAAACTGAAGACACAGCAACAAAAACTTCAAAGAGCAGGCATTCGTAGCACTAGTACGTTCATTTTTGGACTATGCAAGCATTGTGTGTGATCCATATCTTCAAAAAGACATTGACAAACTGGAAGGAGTACAACGGCGTGCTGCACGTTTTGTCTGTAACAACTACAAAAGCAAGAGCAGCGTAACAGAAATGCTCAAAGAACTGAAATGGCAACCATTGAAGGACCGACGTAGAGACCAACGATTGGTTTTCTTTCACAATATCATCTACGACCTGGTGGCCGTCCCCGCTGACAATCTCCTAGAAGTCAACAAACGCCGACAACGTAACCATAATTCTAAATCCATCAAACTGGCAACAGGTAACACTGACATTTATAAATACTCTTCTATTCCGCGTACTATTCGGGACTGGAACTCTTTACCAGACAGTGTATTGACTTGTACTAAAAGTGACCAATTCAAAAGTGTTCTAATTAAATCGTGCTACTAACATTTTAACATTAAAGGGCACACACCACACCCTCGATAAGTTTTGCTCATAAGTGAGCTAGTTTCGAGTACCATACAGATACAGATACAGGTAGGAAAGAGACCAGAGCAACAGAGTTACAACTTTTTGAGGAACGATGAAATGAATCGACTAACACGTGTCCACTACATTCCTTCTTTATAGAAAAATATTAAAGAATATAGCATCATACAGTTAATATTTCAGATCATTATCGCGCAAATACAGGAAGAAGCAGAAATAATGGGTGTAAAAGATCCATATTACATAGATTGGTTGTTTATGTGACTGCTAAAAAATAAATCAAACAAGAAACGGCTGTCAGAGAGAAAATATAATGAGAATTGAACGCTATAAACCAAATGACTTATGCATATAGATTAAAACAGTGAAAGTGTGTCGTATGAAGCAATATTGAAGCGATGACGTCAAAAAATCAATGTAGCCAGGAACAGTGAAAGAGTATCGTATGACGTAATTGAGAAGCGAAGACACGATGACGTGAACACAATCCAGGGGCAGTACTGTAAAATAAAAAATAAAAATATTAAAGGGGCCGTACTGAAAAATTGAATTACCAATAAAACCAGCTTAGATGAATAAATATTTAATAATCAAACGTATAATATGATAATTCCATTAAGGATTCCAAATTTTAAGAGAAGAAAGATATAGTGAATCGAAAACCAACAATCACGTGTTTTTAAGTACGTTAACATCATATCCGTTTGATAAAAATTAGTTAATTAAATTAAAAAGTTTAATATAAAAATTTTCTTTAAGATATTTTAATTTGCAAACACGCTTCAAACATCTCCATAAAATGATGGGTGAGAAATAGTTGTCGTTCCTTGCTCTGGCTCTGCCGCGTGGCTAAGCTATCATCACGTGGTTGGTTATGATGGCAGGGATTTGTTCAAGCCATGCTTGTTCCAGTCAAACCTCTGTGCGGAGGTTGTGACTGAAACGGAAATGTCATGCTAGATTATATTTAAATGTTTAAATAGTGGCTGGTGGTTACAACTGACATGATAGCGTATAGGAAGATTTTATTTTTCGCTTATAGAGATATAAGTTCATCATATAACTATTAAACATTGATTTTGTTAAGTCCGATGTGTTAAGGAATAGCTATAAGCTACAAACACGAACGAGCAAAAAGTAAAAAAAGAAGTGAAACATGATAATTTATTTTCTTGCGATTCAATTGTCCACGTGCTTTCTCTTAATTTCCCTTTCATTTGCCATTTCTGTGTATTATGTGTATGTGTCCACATTAAATGTGTCTGTCTATGTTATATTATGTATACACAACTATTAGTTTACTAAGCGAAATAATGTTCATTACAGATCCTTGCAACGGTCATCATATTTATTAGTCCACTAAAAGACCGTGCACGTGGTCAATTTTTTATTCATATATGACTCTGTTGCAAAGAAATATAACTAGTTAACGATCGATTCGTACTATATTCCAGAATTTAACCACTTAAAGCATAGTTCTTCCTTTTCAGATATTATTTCCATGGTGGAAAGTTTAATCCAGGATGTGCACAATTGTGCGGTCGTCTTTTACACGTATTTATACACATATCAAAGGTGTTGAATCCGTTGCAGTCGTGTTCTTGAACCGCTGCAACTGGCGTGACGGTTGCGAAGCAAGAATCGAAGTCGACATCAAGAACATAAACCACCCTCAAGTTGTCGGCGTCATCAAACACATGTTCATCATTCATTGCTTCATCTATCGATATATAATCAACGGGCAGTTGCGCGCAACCTAAAACGAATAATAATCATAAAGCACTATGCTCGTACCACTAGCTCATTACTAGTATAACGTACACCATACGTACAATTTAGACAAAGAGAACTTTTCTGTGTATTTATTTTAAATCTATTCAAGTTTCTGCCGATCAGCATTGTTTACAATTTCAGAAACAAAGAGACACATACTACGTTTAAATGTTAATTCAATCACCCCCATTTTTTACTGAATTCAGTTTTTAACATGAAACAGTGGAGTGAAAATAAAATAAAAGCTAGTGCAAAAAAATGTATACAGCACAATAATAAATAATATCAAGTAATCTTTATATTTCTTAACATTATATTAATGAATTTAGTAAATGCTCATTGAAACGGTTAATTATCCTTATAAAATAGGTTAATTTATATACGATTAAAAATGTATGTCATTAAAATGGCTTTTGTTTGACTCATAAACAGTAAACATTATAATAACAAAAATGTATCAGTCAAAAGCATTGCCCGGACAACGGTGGATATTCATTCTTTTCCATTTAATTTTATTTACATCGAAATTTAGACGTATAATTCAATTTTCAATTCTGGATCAAGTTTTCAGTAATGGGGGGGGGGGCAGGGTGTTGCTGCCAAAAAGGACTCTATGCCACTAAAATTGCGGAGAAAAGGATTTTTATACTCGACGCAGACTAATCACATATAGTGCCACTGCCTTAAAACATACACTCATATAAATACATAAATAAATTATAAAACATATTATGTTGAATCTTTGAGTACGTAGCATGAATTTTTGAATTTTCATGAAAGATAAAATATATAAAATCATTTAAAGTGCCTAATTAATTCTTAAATGCACCAAATGCGCTAATTCATGTCAAAGGAATATAATGTGGCTTAACGGGTTAAAATTACAAAATGTTCGTGAAAAAAACACGAAAAGGATGCCACCTGTGGCGAAATACACTTTGTTTTAGTAATGTCTTGACAATATCTGATCAAAAAGAGATAATCGGTTTGCACAAGAGGTGAACAAAAGGGCAAGTTAACACCGGAATACAAAGTCTTAAACGCTTTGAAGACTGATGCAAACAATCAAATCAAAACCATTTAATTTATTTTAATTAATTTCTTGAATGAGTCAAAGTGTTATTTTTTCCAAGACACATACCATTTTGTTTAGTAATTATATGTTGTGTGCATGGAATCGATATATTTATTGTTTGGTTTCCGCCTTAGTTGTTTAGTACAGTACAACAACTTGTTGGCTACCAGAGTAGCCCGGATGTAAACACGCAGGTGCACATGACGTCACGCGTGAATTGATCTATACGCATGCTCCACCCAGAGGGATAATAACATGATGATCAAGACGTCCGTGTCGATACAGGGTTTTCCAAGATGTTATACGTACCTTTATTACTTTTATTTAATTTTTAAATGCCGCTCACGTTCTATCCATATCAGAAGGAGACTGATTACCGGTAGCATGTATTTCGTGTAAATATTCGCTTTATGTCTCGACTTCATTCGCTACGAATTTTCTAAGCGGGAGCTTTAATTTTGTGCGTAAAGTCGATATAAAGAGCGAATATTAATACGAAATAAACGTCAATCACTTCATTGCCGATATAGCTGGAAACTGAGCGGCATTTAAAAATTAATGTTCCCCGATAGTTCTTAATTTGCTTAGATTACATTAAATATGGTAGAACTATTTCAAATAAATTATAATATAAGGTATTGTATGATTTTTAATTTATATAATTTGTATGGACATTTTAAAGGCTGTTTTTAATATAAATCTTAGATTTTTAATAAGAATTAATTCATATTTAAATTCATTAATTTATATTGAAAAACACCATGAAAGTAAATCCAGCTTCGTTTTCTATAAGTTGATGACTACTGCAGACATGGCGAAACTTATATGAGCCGCGCTCTGGCGTGGTCTAATGTTTAGTGTTGTAGCTCGTACAAGCACGTTATAAATGGCCAATTACGGGTTTAAAGACAACAAGACCATGCTACTCAGAAAGCGTTCATTACCAAAACTCCTAGTCCTACAAAACACCACAGGTTACATTCAACTATTCATTTACACACAACACTACATTCCTCCCCACCTTTAAAGAAAAACTGCATAAAGTTAAATTAAACAAATTACTGAGCAACATTTTAAAAGAATAAGTAATCAAAGTAATTTGTTTCAATGTCCATGTAAATAAAACACAAAACTTCACAGTCCTTATAGATTAATCAAATCTCCACTCTCATAATAACTCTGATAAAAGTTTCTTTACTTAAACATATCAAGGAAATCTAAAGTTTCACACAATTGTTCAAAGCATAAGTATTTATGTGGGAGGTAAGTCATAATGGTAATAATAAACAACTCACATTCAACATACACTCATGGTTCAGGCATATAATCAAAGATTACTTGACTAGACAATAAACATTAGCAGCCATATGCTTAATGGGAAATCCTTTTGATACTTTGTTTAATTATTATACAACAATATAATGTTATTAACTTAATCCTAATGTCTTAAGTTTAATAGCTTGTCATTGCCTATAAATGATCATGGCGTAAAATGATTATTATTTTACATTGATAAAACAATCATTTAACAATGTTAACAATTTAAACAAAAATTAAACTTATCTCAAAACTTCCAATGGTTTTTCAAATACCATGATCTTGAATAAAACAGACACTGCTAACCTATGTCAGTTCAAAATCACAGAGTCTCTTAGGCATTCCCGCTGCTCTAGGTGGATTTCTGCGCAAGGGAATAGGAGTCATTGTAGGAGACAAATCAGATTGACTCGAACCAAGGTCAGGTAACTGAGGGACTGGACATTCAACAATGCTTTCAGGTTCACCCTCAGGATCAGGATCAGGATCAGGAATACTAGCATTAACAGGTCTGAAATGTGAGGAATTGCGAGTAATGGTATGACCATTCCTATCAGCGATAACCATGCTTCCACGTCTCTCTTTGACTGTGTAAGGGTCAGGGTTATATGGAGGTGTTAGTTTGTCAACCTTACGCTGTTTGACCAGCACCTGGTCACCTGCTATCAATGTACACGGACTTGTGTGACGTCTGCTGTCTGCATACTGTTTCATCTTTTGCTTACTGTTTGCATCATTTATCGCCAAACGAGTAGAGACAGAAACAGGATAGACAGGCTTTGAGATTTCAGGTAGTCCCATACTCATCTTTCTCCCAACAAGGGCTTCAAAGGGGGATATCTGAGTGGATGTATGGGGAGTTGCTCTATAGTGCATGAGAAAATCATGAAGTTCATCTCTCCAATCACGGTTCGCAGCAACTGCAGCCCTAACAAACTTGTTAAGTGTGGCCATAAACCTTTCTACAGTTCCGTTGGCCTCAGGCCAAAGAGGAGTAATTCTTCGGTGTTTGAACCCACAGGTAGAAGCAAACTCTGCAAATTCCTGTCCCTGAAATGGAGGACCGTTGTCTGACTTCAGGACAGAGGGAAATCCTTGTCGAGCAAAGATAGACTTCAATCTAGGTATAACAACTCTGGCAGCTGTCGAATAAACAATCTCCACTTCTGGGAACCGGCTGTGTTCATCCATTACAACAAGCAAGTATTGGCCAGATGGGAAAGGACCTGCAAAGTCAACAGCAACTTCTTCCCATGGCTTAGAAGGAAGCTTTGTAGGACAGATAGGTTCTCGTTTGTTTGGACCGGGATATGAAGCCTGACATGGGATACATGATCTAACCGCATCCTCAACCATCTTATCAATGCCGGGGAACCACACCTTCTCCCTAACTAGTTGCTTTGTCTTAACCATGCCTTGGTGGGTATGGTGAGCAATTTCGACAACATGCTGCTGCAAGGAAGTGGGAACAACAATGCGGTGGTCACGCAAAATAACACCATCTACTATCGAAAACTCATCTCGAAACCTGACAAAGGACGTACAATCGGAGTGAGACCAGTTGCCGGACTGAATGGCTGTCATAACTTTCTGCAGTGTAGCATCCTCTCTGGTTGCGGTTTGAATCTCCTGTAAGGACATAGCTTTCGGTACTGCCTTCTGGACAATGAAAGCAACATGAGCCTCAGCTGCATTATCACGTTTTGGCTTCGTGAATGGGTGCCTGCTCATATAGTCAGCAGGATTCAGGTCATCTTTACCTGGACGATACTCGAGTGTGAACTGATACGGCATCAACCGAAGACGCCATCTCTCAATGCGCGCAGAAGCAGGTTTACGACTGTTCACAAGACCTAGAAGGGGTTTGTGATCTGTGATCACCTTGAATTCAGAAGCAAAGAGATACAGATGGAAGTGCTCAACACCATAAACAACAGCTAACATCTCACGATCTGTTTGTGAATATCGCTGTTCCACGTCTGTGAGTGCACGGCTTCCGTAACATATAACTCTACCTTCCTGAGTGAGAATCGCTCCGACTCCAACAGGGGATGCATCAACGAGAACCTCAGTTGACTTGTTCTGGTCAAAGTAAGCCATCACCTTAGTACTAGACAGAGCAGATCGCAAACTATCAAAAGCATTTTGGGCATCACTTGACCAATCCCAAGGAACATCTTGCCTAGTGAGACGTCTGAGTGGCTCAGTCATGGTTGTATAGTGAGGTATGTATCGAGAAACATACTGCGTCATGCCAAGGAAAGATCTTACTTCAGCTGGGTTTTGAGGAGCTGAGTGACCTACAATAGCCTTAATTTTTTCTGGATCAGCCGAAACACCTGTATCGCTGAAAACATGGCCAAAGAAAGAGATTTTGTTTACAGAAAAAACACATTTATCTCTGTTGAGTTTGGCACCACATCTGTTCAGTCGCTCCAATGTAAGGCTAAGTGCTCGATCATGATCTGACTGAGATTTACCATGAATAATGATGTCGTCTGCCAAGTTCTTTGCACCAGGGATGTCAGCAAGGAGGTCTGCAACCGTCTTCTGGAAAATTTCAGATGCAGCATTCACACCAAACAATAGACGTTTGTAGCGCCGTAAACCAACATGAGTGACAAAAGTAGTGATGTATCTGCTGGACTCATCAAGTTCAAGTTGGTGATATGCGTTGGACAGATCAAGTTTGCTGAATACTGTAGAACTATTCAAATCTGACATAAGTTCTTCCACAGTTGGCATAGGGTGTTTCTCCCTAGAGATAGCCTTGTTAGCCTCACGCATGTCAATGCAAACATGAACACCTTTTGACTTTTTGGGGACAACTACAACGGGGCTTACCCAGGGTGTGGGACCTGAAATAGGCTCAATAACATCAAGGTCTTCAAGACGCTTGAGTTCAGCCTCAACATCTTTGCGTACATGGAATGGAATTCGCCTATGACGCTGTGTCACTGGGGGAACATCATGATCAATGTGCAGTTTCACAGAGATGCCCTCTATCTTGCCCATCTTGCCATCAAACAGAGAAGGGTACTGATCTGGAATAGAACTTGAAGCTGCAAACGAAGAAAATGCAAACTGAACAATATCCAGAGCTTGAGCAGTTTTGGCCCCAATGAGACAGCTGGACTGCCTAGAGTCAGTGTTACCTACAACATACATGTCAGCAGTAACTGTTTTACCCTTATAATTGATGGTTGTTCTAAAATAACCCTTAACATCTAAAGGTTGAGATGCACCGTATGCAAAAATCAATGGTACAGGCTGTTGAAGAGAAGGTTTGCTGCCCATGTTATTGTAAATATTTTCATTCATTATATTTACACTAGAACCAGTATCAATCAAAAATTTAACATCACTGTTAAAAATATTAACACAAACAGAGGGTATGCTAGAATTTGTACAACAAAGGTTAAATACAGATTCATCACTAGAACTATTTTGTGTAGCTTCTGAAGTACTGGCTTCTGTATAGTTCACATGTTGTAATCTTGATCTGCAAACTGTTTGAAAATGATTTAATTTGCCACAATGATGACACTTCTTCCCAAATGCCGGACACTTCCGGTCTACATGTTTGCCACCACAGTTACGACAGTCAGTGCCAGTTCTTGATGCCTGGGATGGGTTGTTGTAGGAACCACGACCTCGTGAAGATACACTACGACCACTCGAAGACACACCACGACCACGCGAAGACACACCACGACCACGCGAAGATACACCACGACCACGCGAACCACCAGGGATAGTGTGGATAGCGTTAGCGTTAGCTGCTTGCCGTCCCTCCATGTCAGACGCTCTAACCTCGGAAACCTCCAATGCGCGAGCCTCTTCAATAAGTCTGTCAAGAGTAAAGTTATCTCGCAGAGCTCGACGTCTGATGCGTGTAGACGTGCATCCTTGTATAACTTGGTTAAGGATCTCAGTGTCCTTGTTGTGAAATTCACATGTCGCTGCAAGGGTTCTTAGCCTTGTGTAAAAGGTGTCGATCGACTCACCAGATTCTTGTTTCGACTGCCTAAACTTATAGATTTCGTAGGTAAGATTCTGTTTCGGAGTGAAATAGTTTTTGAATGAGGAACACAATTTTCCATATTCGTCAGGGGTTTCTATGTTATCACCGTTTTCATTCTGTACAGTTTTAGTAGAACCTACCCCTTTTTGTTCATCAGTGAACGAGTCATATATGTCGAAACACTCTTCGCCACAGTAATGCAGAAGGAGAGCCTTTTTGCGCTTGTCAATATCAATGTCCAGTGCACAGATTAAATTGTCTAATTTTTCCGTCCACTTACGCCACCGTACGCCGGCTGAATTTGACGAAGAATTTGACGTGTCGCCGCTGTCATGGATGTTGAACGAAGGAAATGGAGGAAGGTTGGCCATCCTCGTCGCCAGTTTAGTGTTGTAGCTCGTACAAGCACGTTATAAATGGCCAATTACGGGTTTAAAGACAACAAGACCATGCTACTCAGAAAGCGTTCATTACCAAAACTCCTAGTCCTACAAAACACCACAGGTTACATTCAACTATTCATTTACACACAACACTACATAATGCACGTGTTTAAATTTTCGTCCCAGATTAGAGCGATTTGTCCTCACATGTTAATAAGAAACTTTCGGCTTAAACTGGCTCTTTTGTCAAGAATGGACTTTCTTTTAAACGAAATATTCCATAAAAGCATTAAGTGTTATCATTGATTATCCTGTGCGGACTGCACTTTACGCACTTACATTACGCACTTCATGTTTTCTCAGAGCGCGGCTCATATGTTTTCACACACAATCGAGTCTATGGATGCTGCCATCGCTGTCATCACCATGCGTGTAGCTGATAAGCGGAAAGACAGCAATAATTGAAGCTTTGCATAAATGCTGGATATCTTGCGGGTTGTTGACGTACCTTCAATGAAAACAACATGCAAAAAAATATGCGTGCACACAAACATCTTAATAATTGATGTGTTTTTATGCACGAATGCAAATGAAATTTTCTAATTGTAAATACCTTTGAGTGTTTATTTATTGTTGAACAAACTAGTAATTAGGGAATATTTAACAATATAACTGACCTAATCTGTGTATAACGCCACAATATGCGCACTCTTTACGCCGATACGTTAACGGTACACATAAACAAATTAAACTAAAACAATCCCACGTTTTATTTATATTGCACAGTACAACCGAACCAACGTAACGATTTATTATATCCCTGACGGTAATGTTCTAGCTAAAAGTAAAATTATAATAAGGTAATTTTTGCGCTCGTTAATTGCATTAAATTGCCATCTACATTACTAAAACAAGGGCTGTTTGTAAAACATGCATGCCCCCATATGGGCTGTCCGTTATAGTGGCAGCCATTGTGTGAGTACGTTTTTTGTCACTGTGACCTTGACCTTTGACCTAGTGACCTGAAAATCATCTGCGAGTCATGATAAATGTACCTATGAAGTGTCATGATCCTAGGCAAAAGCGTTCTTGAGTTATTATCCGGAAGCAATTTTACTGTTTCGGGTGGCCGTGACCTTGACCTTTGACCTGAAATCAATAAGGGTCATCTGCGAGTCATGATCAATGTACCTATGAAGTTTCATGATCCTTGGCGTAAGCGTTCTTGAGTTATCATCCGGAAAACATTTAACTATTTTGGGTCACCGTGACCTTAACCTTTGACCTAGTGACCTCAAAGTCAAAAGGGGTCATCTGCAAGTCATGATCAATCTACCCATGAAGTTTCATGATCCTAGGCATATGCGTTCTTGAGTTATCATCCGAAAACCATTTTATTATTTCGGGTCACCGTGACCTTGACCTTTGACCTAGTGACCTCAAAATCAATAGGGGTCATCTGCAAGTCATGATCAATCTACCTATGAAGTTTCATAATCCTAGGAGTATGCGTTCTTGAGTTATCATCCGAAAATCATTTTACTATTTCGGGTCACCGTGACCTTGACCTTTGACCTAGTGATCTCAAAATCAATAGGGGTCATCTGCGAGTCATGATCAATGTACCTATGAAGTTTCATGATCCTAGGCGTATGCATTCTTGAGTTATCATCCGGAAACACTTTTACTAATTCGGGTCACCGTGACCTTGACCTTTGACCTAGTGACCTCAAAATCTATAGGGGTCATCTGCGAGTCATGATCTATCTAACGATGAAGTTTCATGATCCTAGGCGTATGCGTTCTTGAGTTATCATCCGGAAACCATTTTACTATTTCGGGTCACCGTGACCTTGACCTTTGACCTAGTGACCTCAAAATCAATAGGGGTCATCTGAGAGTCATGATCAACTTACCTATGAAGTTTCATGATCCTAGGCGTATGCGTTCTTGAGTTATCATCCGAAAACCATTTTACTATTTCGGGTCACCGTGACATTGACCTTTGACCTAGTGACCTCAAAATCCATAGGGGTAATCTGCGAGTCATGATCAATGTACCTATGAAGTTTCATGATCCTAGCCCCAAGCGTTCTTGAGTTATCATCCGGAAACCACCTGGTGGACGGACCGACAGACCGACCGACAGACCGACCGACAGACCGACATGTGCAAAGCAATATACCCCCTCTTCTTCGAACGGGGGCATAATTTAATAACGCCGTACTTATTATGTAGATAACATGTATTACATAATTTAGCTCCAACAATTACCGAAAAATGCCAGTACTTTAAACAAACATGTATTCATAATAACTTATGTCGGACCACTAATGTCAAATAATATGTGAAATCCACCCCAATTTAACATTTTGCAAATTCGAAATAATTATTTCACATAATTGGTACTTCAAATCGCACAAGTGCCCTTTTTAACGGGGATTCTTGACCGATTGACTAATTTTCCATTTATTATATTCATGTATATAAAATCCCGTAAATGAAACGTATTCAGTAAGTAAATAATATATACATTTATTGCAAACAAATATATTTGATAAAAATAAAATAGCAAAGTGTCACAAAAATGATATCGATCTCATGACTTTGAAGCCATACAAGGAAATGATAGTACACATCGTTTTAACCAACTGCGATATCATGCTTGGTCAATACTCCAGTCCAACCAATGGAAACTTTAATATTATACTTGATAACGTAAACACGTAAACATAAAACAGACCAAACAACAGGCCTAGATTATATAAGAAATATTTTGTATATATCTCAGAATGCATATACCATTTACTACTTTATTTAGCTAATTGCATGCCTTGCTATATATTATTTTATAATTTGTGTGTGTAAAATTCAGATAAAAAAGATGGTGCAATCTTGGAACTCTTTTAAATGATGTAGTCCCTTTAAAATATGCTTAACAGTTTGAGTTTCGATATCCCTTTAACAGGAAAAGAAAACATATAACTTATTAACTTATATATGTGTTCGCATCTTCTATGTAAAAAGTTGAGGTAAAAACGCAAGAACATTCACTACACATACGTGATTACGTCGACTGCACTCTTACTACAGTTTAACGAACGTCAACTGTGCAACTAAATTGCATCTTAATATATAGCAATATTGCATTACATTATTGGCATGTAAAACTACACCATTTCTTGCTCTATAAGTTAAACGGCATATTGTTGCAAAAAATATTACAATAAATAACGGAGATTCGGAGATTTTTGAGATTCACAAAAAGATAGAAATACTTTTCATAGAAGCACAAACGCACAGTGTCATCATATCCAAATATAAAAAAAATGAAATAACTGGAATGTGTAAACTGTGTCTGATACAAAGTTGAAGAGCCATATTAAATATTTATTCAAGTGAGGAAAAAAATCGTCACATTAAACATAGTGAACTCACCACACATCGGTGTAAATTACACAAATAAAATCAACGCTAAATGGATGCCTGCCTATATGGAACGACATTTTTCCATCGGTAATATTTGATTACCGTATCTATATGGACGATGGTTATGAGGTTTTCAAGAACATTTGAAATCGAAAGTTAAAGTAACGTAAACAAAGTAGAATTTAGTGTATTGCAGCCACTTATCTATATATAGATCGATAATATATGGGACACGTCGAATTTCAATAAACTGTGTATTTAAAGTAATCTTACTGAAGATAGCGACGCAATACAATGGCGGGCGTCGGTATTGACGGTAAGCTGCGTTTAAAATTGTAGAATAAGTTCATATTATGACATTAAAATGTATGCTAGGCTGAGGTATATATATATATGATACGATTATAAGTGCCTACACACGGCTGCTAATCTCTGGCTCTACCTCGTTTGGGGAATGCATTATTTAACGAGCCAATGATACTTTCAATGAAGGCGCTAGGGGCCTATTAGCTGTTGTGTCAATGTTGTTGAAATTTAGGAGGTAGACCACCTACATTTTCATTCTCTCCAATACATAATATTCTGAAACAATATTGATATCAGTTACATTTGTTATGCCCCCCTTCGAAGAAGAGGGGGTATATTGCTTTGCTCATGTCGGTCTGTCGGTCGATCTGTCGGTCGGTCTGTCGGTCGGTCTGTCCACCAGGTGGTTGTCATACGATAACTCAAGAACGCTTGGGCCTAGGATCTTGAAACTTCATAGGTACATTGATCATGACTCGCAGATGACCCCTATTGATTTTGAGGTCACTAGGTCAAAGGTCAAGGTCACGGTGACTCGAAAAAGTAAAGTGGTTTTTTGAATGATAATTAAAGAATGCATACGCGGCCAACAGGGCACACTCTGAACAATATTACTGAAGCAACTGGTCTGTAATCCTAAATCTATAATTATCAGTCCAATGAAACATCATCCTTTTAGTAAAATACAGTGGATCAGTAAAAATATTATCAGAATATGAGATTTTTTGTACATTTTGTATATTAAATATTGTATTAATGTTTAATTTTGTTGATTAATATAAATATAAGCAGGACAGGGGAGGTAATACACTACAGGGGAAACAAATGCAATAAGTTTAAATTTATTGTTACAGATTTGCCTCCCTTGTAATATATTTAAATTTTACCAAATGTAAGGCTAACTGCATTTTTGTAATGCATACTACTACTACTACTACTACTACTACTACTACAACTACTACTTCTACTACTACTACAACTAGTACTGCTACTACTGCTGCTGCTGCTGCTGCTGCTGCTGCTACTACTACTACTACTACTACTTCTTCTACTACTACCCATACTACTACTACTACTACTACTACTTCTACTACTACTACTACTACTACTACTACTACTACTACTACTACTACTACTACTATACTACTACTACTACTTCTACTACTACTACTACTACTACTACTACTACTACTATTACTTCTACTACTTCTACTACTACTACTACTACTGCTACTACTACTACTACTACTACTACTACTACTACTACTACTACTACTACTACTACTACTTCTACTACTACTACTACTACTACTACTACTACTACTACTACTACTACTACTACTACTACTATTTCTTCTGCTACCACCACCACCACCTTCTACTACTACTACTCTATTACTACTACTACTTCTACTACTACTACTACTACTACTACTACTACTACTACTACTACTACTACTACTACTACTACTACTAATACTCTACTACTACTACTACTACTACTACTACTACTACTACTACTACTACTACTACTACTACTTCTACTACTACTACTACTACCACTACCACCACCACCACCACCACCACCACCAAAAACGTATTCACACAATGGCTGCTACTACAACTTATAGCCCATATAGGGGGGCATGCATGTTTTACAAACAGCCCTTGTTAGAGCTTAAATTGTCAAATCTCTATGCTAGTTTGTATGATTGTAAAATGTATGTTTTCATTAATAAAATGTAATACAAGAAATTTTGGAAATGGATAGGGTTTCTGTGTTTTATTTCCAACATGGCATTATTTTAAAATATTACCATGAAGTGCGACATTCTGCGTAGATTAATTATTCCACAAGTGTATCGAAACATACAAACAAAACACATTTGAAAGCGTGGGGACTTTTTAAGTTGTGTCGTGTTTGAATTTTGAAAAGAAATCGATAGTAATGGTTGTGTGTGTATCAAATTCCACCGAATGATACTAGTATCCGGTATAACATCAAATAGTCGCTTTCAAAATATACACGTTTTAACATAAACAACAATAACGTATAGCAGATCAAATACATCTTTATCTCTTATGTTAAATTTACCTCTATATTACTCTTTCTTGCAATTGCATTAATATTAACAAATGCATATGATAAGTGCTGCATATTATATGGCGTGTGAATGGGATCTAATGCTTATTATCTATAATGTTTAATGCTCATTTGCTAAAGTCTGATGATGTAAATGAAGACTTCTTAAAAACTCGCTTTAAATGAAAAATTACATTTACCTACTGCTCGTTTTTTTCTTGTCAGATATTTATTCAAGGGAAGACGGACCAGATAAGACGAAAGTGCAGGAGGAAAATACCGCCTTACTTCTTGAAATTGCGCAACTATGTAATCGGTAAGGTTTGGAGGACAGTGTTTCATAAGATATTGCATTATGACGTATGAATGTGAAAATTGCTTTAGGTATAGAGAATACATGGTTTGTGCCGAGACGGAGAAAGTGCAACCGGTGATGCTTGGAAAAAGGAAAGAGGACGGGCCGAACCGGATAATTTTTTTCCATCAACACCAACCATGTATTCGATTTATGTGGCTTCATTTTAAAGTATTCCGTTAATATATGTTATCAAAGACATTTTATCAGGAAAAGTTTTTCCGATTACTTGGCATAACAAAATAATTATTCTGGTCGGGCCTCCTGCACGTACACAACACTTCTGACGACCGAATAACTACGGATTGTGTCACGTAAAAAATAGTTCCATAATTAACTGTTCCTTTTTATACGTTTCTTTTGAAACATAGAATAACTAAAAAATAATTAAGAATGTGATATATATTACGAGGACCTAAAACAGTTAATTTACCGAAAACAGTTAGATTTCCCACAGTATCATCGTGATAGTGGCGTTAAATCATGATTTTAATATATGATGACTTCAGTACGCATTTAAGCAAAGTTGAAAATATGTTTAAGACGGTACATTTTCAAAATATATATTTTATTATTTAACACATTTTTAATATTGGTATTTCTGGTAGACACAATTAAATTAAACGAACATAAATGTTTTACATAAATACAATCTGGAAAAAAAAAACATTTCATAATAAGATGCATAATATGCCGTTCGGTATCGGATCGTGTTTAAAAGTTTAAAACATGTGCTGATTGCAAACGACAATTACGACAACAACTTTAAAGCCACAAGCCTATAAATAATCCCCGCATAAGGGAATAATAATCACAGCATAAAGAAATACATTTCATTTAGATGCATAAAGTGTCGTTCAGGATCTGATCGTGTTAAACATGTGCTGATCGAAAACTACAATTAAGGCAACAGCCTTACGTCAATTTTTACATTTTTTTAGCGGATGGCGTTCTTGATCGCTCGGCTCGTTTTCTCTCTCGTTGGCAAGGTTTTTTTTTACCGGCAGAAGGTGTTTTAATCAGTGTTCTTAATCCATCGGATCGGAAAAAAACCGCAATTCCTATAAGTATTCGGTCAATTCTTTTTTTAGATTCTTACTTTTCAGACAAAACATTTTAAAGCGCTATTTTACCATATTTCTTCCCTATTTTCACTTATCTGGTGTCACTTCGATCAATCATTTTTATGACCGGATTAAGGTTATAAAACCTTTCAGATAAATCCCTTAGGGCAATGGCACATTACATTTGCGTACTTGGATTAAAAACCATGAATACCGATATTAAACAATGGTTTCACACCTGAAAGATAACTGTGACAAATACTTTACACTCCAAAAACGTAATGCACCCCTATATTTATACAAACAATTGAAGGTGTTTGACAACTACTGACGAACAAACAAAGAATTCATAGGTTGCATATTTTGTTTATTTTAAAGTAACTTTCTGTACAAGAATAAATTATGTGAAATTATTTCTACTTAAATGCAAATATATTAAAAAGTAAATATGAGTTAAAGTTTCAGGATATTGTTCTCCAACCATCCATTACATGATGCTAGTTATAGAAAAGCTGTAAAAAATGGCTCAAAAATAACCACTTTAAGTTTTGTTCAACGCTTTTTCAGTTGTTTTTTTATACAAGCTACATCGACAGTTCATTTTCTTGTAATAATTAATTTAAAGCAATCTCATTGCATTTACGGTTATAGTAAATTATCATTTATTAATGATTTTAGTTATAATAATATACACATAAACATGCATATTTCTGCCCATATTGCTGATCTATACGATTATCTGGAGTATACGGCGTGTTATTTTACATGCACGTAATATTAGTCGTTAATACAATGAACGTTATACATATTGCACACTCGAATCCGATCGTCAATTCAATCATTTTAGAGTCCTGTATTTTTTGGAATTTTTTCGTATCTAAATTTTGCGTAAACGAAAACTTACAGTAATTACAACAATCTTTGTTGAAACAATTCAAATTACGATTATGGAATTGTGAGAACAACAAACAAATTATACCAATCAGGTTCTTAAGTTTTTCTCTTATTACAATCCCTTAATGATCACAGGTTGATATTTATAGAAAATGCAACACAAAAGAACACACGAACCGGTACTTTAATCAAACATATTGCCGACTTTGCAAACTTATATATTAAATCGATCAGTTATTACACCCATTTGCTATGCTGTTTTTGATTTCTTGGAAAAATAAACTTCATTATAAATGAATAAAAAAGTGTTGGTTATGTATTATCGATATCTATATCTTACTAACATGTTGAATACATACTGTTTTCGTATATTTGTTCACTGTTTTCGGGCATACATTTTACTGTTTTCGTATATGACAAAAACTGAATGTTGATTATTTTTATTAAAATTAATTTTACTAAAAAGTTTTAAAATATATGTTGAAATATCTTTACAAGTATTTATGTTGTTTTGTATTGTGCTGTTTTGTGCTGTTTTGTACTGTTTGGGCAATCGGTCACTTGCCTTAAATAAAGGACCAACTAATTGTTTATAATATAAGAATTCAATACTGCTCCAGCAGCTAGAGTTTCACTTCTTTATATTCAACTTCTATTCTTTTTTAAACAGCGATGTTTTCGTGTTAATATTCACCGTTTTCATATAATAAAACACTGTTTTCTGTACATTTTACTGTTTTCGCGAAAACAGTACTGTTTTCGGTATCTAGTCATACCGTAAACTTTCTCCATCTCGGCACCAACCATGTAATCTCTATATATACGATAGCGTTCATGATGAGTCTCAATTAACGTTCAAAGGTCAAATACTAAAACATGTAAATCGGTGCGTTGGAATACGTGCAGACGGTAGATCACGGATACGTTATCTACTGCCGGAGATCAACTAGTTTAAAGGGTCACTGCTTTATTAGGTCATTGTGTGCAAAGAAATAGAATAAAAGGCAATATTATGTCATTTAAATTGCACGAATGTGAAGAAAAACGGATGAGCATTGATGTTACAAATATGTTTACATATAGTTAGCGTTTAACAATGATTGTTTAAGCAAATGTCAATATACACTAAATATAATTTACAGACATGTTTTGTAAATTTAAGTCTGTAGCTGGCGAGAGAGAGAGAGAGAGAGAGAGTACATTTATGTGCGTTAGATATGATTTTTTGATAACGGTATTAAATGATAAAACAAATCTTTTTTTGACAAGTCTTTTATTCACTGTACTAAAACTGTCACAGTTCATACATATACGAGAAACGAGACTTTGTGTGATGTCGTTTTGAAATCAAGAGCTCTTTCCCGAATAGCCTTTAGACTCTTAAAACGCACCAGAGACAAGGATGGTAGTTTTATTTAAAGACTGCACACGTTAAACTCACAATTTGAAGAAAATTTGAAATATCGTAGCTTTCTTTTGGATTTATTTGTTTACAGTCCGGACAGAAAGACACCGGAAGTATTGTTCCTCCTCGGAGCAACCGGTGTGGGGAAAAGTGCAATGGTGAACACAATCATCAAAGCATTGTGTGGAAAGTACTTTCCCAAAGCCAAGACGGGCCATGGGCTTGCTGCAACGAAAACACTTACACTTCAATGGTAGATTGTTATAGAATTAATACGTTCGTTGATAAAATCAACCGTGAAATATATTGACCGCATCTGAAAGTGACAATATACATATAGCACAATCAGATAAATGAATACTCGTGCGGCACCTTGTATTGTCTATGATTACACATACTCGTCCTTTATCTATTTTTTTAATTTCTGACATTTATAGGTTCAAGCACTGTGGCATTGAGAAATTTGAACTCCAAGATTTGCAAAATGATGCATTCAGAAAATGTCTGGACAAATTGCCCACTATAATCGATGCAGCCGGAAAGGGTAACGAGAATAGCGCAGAATTTCGTGAAATACTTGAAATGGTGTTCGGAGGTAAGTTATAATCATAGGCGGGACCCATGTTCAATATACCATGCTCTGCTTCCTTAATAAAAAGGTTTTAAAACGAATAGTTTTATTGTAAAGCTAGATTGTTTATGATTCAAATAATATTTATTGAAACATTAAATTGGTGTTTTAATGCATGTCCTCAATATTCATATTCGACTTTTATGTCGTGATATGTATTTCGAAGATTATTAGGTCCTTAAGTTTATTTTGTAAGGACAAAAGGTGTGTCACAACAGTCCTACCTAGTTAACTACATATCCTCGTGGAAGTTATTTTTTTGTATTTTAGCTTCACGTTCTATTCAATGCTATATTTAATAAAATAGACTTAAACAAGCATTTGAAATATATTTGGGAAAAACCTTGGAGTGCTAAAACATTTTTTAGCGGTTCCGTTGAAAATCTTTTACCACCAATTTACTATAATTATTTGAAACTACCATGTGCAGGCTGTAGTTCAGCATTGTTTATACAAACGAAAAAGCTGATTTTCTCAAATATTGTACATTTATATTTTTCGGAATGAAATTTCGCGGTTTTTCAAGAATGACTTTCGTGGACATGTACATTCGCTGATTTCTGTATACGGAACAAATGAGGAATTTGCATCGTTTATTTTCCAATGTGTTTGTGTAATATTCGTTGATCGCTTAACCCACGAAATCAACGAAAAATGTGTTCACTTTTTCCAGGCTTCATTCCTCCAGGCACCTCCGTTGCTTTTCTGCAAGATCAGCAAGCGGAACAAGGAGTAGGGTGCCTCAAGCGATTATACACCAGCCCTCGCGAAGAGTGGAAGGTCACCAAGGTTGTGTTTGTCGCCTGTTGTACGCAGGCCCTTCCAACCCAGTTGGTTGAATGTCTGAACGATGTCCTTAAAACCTATGACAGGAAGACGGGTTTGTCGAAATGTACGTCAGGCTTGATTTTTAACAGAAGTCTGAAAACCCCGTTAGCTTTTATTCCGAACACATTGGTGGAACTTGTAATGCTGTGTTATTGATGTACCGTTTTGGTTTGTAAGTAATATTGTGCAAAATCTCACTCGTACTATATAATGTTTACTAGATGTCAGTTTACATTGTTATTGTTTTTAAACCACAATACGGAAAAGAGTTTTACTTTTACGAATCGGCATGCGCATGGTAAATAACTTTAACTTGCTGGCGTGGGGCATGCATTAAATGCATATCAGCTTCTTTAGTTGTCTGCCTTTTTGCTGCATTATATGTGCAATAGCAAATCAAGTAATAGACATATGTAATATTATTTTTGCTTATATTCCAGTCGATATCGATGTGTTCGTAGCCATCACTAAATTCGATTTAGTTGAGGAGCAGAGCAGCTTTGAGATTGATTCTCAAGAGGACAAAAAGATAACCATGAAAGACTTTCTTGCACGAGAACGCGAAGTGGCGACACATTTCAGCATCGACGGCTCCTTAAAGCACAACAGCATCCGTTGGGTTAGCTACGTGGACGGTCATAGCGAGGACAACCCTTTCATCGAGAACATCGCTCTTAGGTTCGTGAGGCAGATGATGCAACCTGGACGGAGTAAACATCAAGAGGAAAACGAGCCTTCACCTGTTGTCACTACTCGAGTAGAGATGGCCCGGCATGCTGAGAGGTGGGTGAATGAAACCAATGTGGACGTTAAACAAGTATTGATCTTTCTCTTTGTAGCCATCTTCATTGCCTTTCTTTACAAGATACTGTCCAAGTCAGTCTAAAGATGGGGATGTTGAAATGGAGGCATGGTTACATCGTCCAAGGTATACGTTCAAATTGGGTTTGCTGTATTGGGGACACATATTTATCACTTATATTAAATGATATAGATTAAAATGTACCACCATAAACTTGTGTTAAAAAGCTCAAGATTTGAGAGCAATTATTGCAAAACTGAACATGTTGAAATTGGATTTTACAGATTATTTTTATATAAGTTTTTTGGATAATAGAGTAACATAACAACATGCATATTATGCTTTTCATAAGTTCGAAAACATATTAATCACTACAGTAGCTTTAAAAACAAGGTGTACACGTATTGAAGCACTTACTTCAGGAATGTTTAACGAAGTCCATTGAAGGATATTTAGAGTAAAATATTAGAATTTTCAACAACATTTTGTAGGTTTGCACTGAAATTTCTGTGTGTTTGTTGCATTTGCTTAAATTCACTGTATATACCAATGTTAATTGTAAATTTTGTCTTATTGATCGCTTTGCCAAATATACAACAATAAATTATTTATGGAACATATACACAAGTTAATAGGCCATACAATTTTGTTAAGGATCTTAAGAGCAAAACAAACAAAAGGTAAGCCTAATTAATATGCATGTGTTTTGATACGTATACATGAAAAAATAAATTGCAGGTGAAATTGTCAAATTTAATTTATTATTTTGATTATCAATTCATATTTCATGTTTTATGCGTTGTTATTGCATTTGTGGTTATGTGGTACTATTTTAAGATAAGGTATTTAAGTAACAATTTACACATATAAGACTCTCTCGCTAAATAAATAAAGTAAATTATTGAATGTGTAGTCCCAGTGTTACATCTAGCTCTGTATTGTTCGCTTGAACATGAATCGGTGCGTTTAAAGTTCCATAGAGTGCATACTATTTATAATAAGTATGCTTGGACTGTAACAACTGTTCAAGCGACCTAACAGTAAGTGACTTATTTCATGAGTCCAGCCTCCAAGCTAGTAATATACTTACTGAATGAGTCCAGCTTTCAAGCTAGCCATGCACTTTCTTTATTATTCCAGCTTCAAAGCTGGTAATGGACTTAATTGATTAGTCAAGCCTCCACGATAGTAATGGACAAAATCAGTCCTTGTCTTCCCGACCGGAGCATCGGGCTTTTAAATCAGCACCCCATCTATTCCGTTATTAGGAATACATTTTTTGCCTACTTGCGCAGCTCTATGTCTAGTGTTCAACGCCAGGAATTTGTTGGCCATCATATTACATGTATGCCTTGAGAATTCCAATTTTCGACATGGCTTGTTCTGATGTGCTTTACGCAGAGTGTGGTCCATCCTGTAGACCTTGTCCGATTGAGCATTATAAAAACACCTTTTTTGATAACTGTCTGAAAATTAAATTCCAGACATAACCCTTTTAAGCTCACCTGAGCACAAGGTGCAAAGAAAACTATGACCGCCAATGGGCGAGGCAGTTTTCCTTACATGGTTATAGCGGAATCTTGTTAAAAATCTAGAAGTCCCCTTTTTGTCCAATCTTCGTGAAACTTGGTCAGAACATTTTTTGTAATGATATTTCGGTTTGAAAATGGTTACGGTATTTTGAAACAAATATGCGGTACAGATTTCAGAGCTTATGGCTCTCTCGTTGTTGTTTTTTGTACAATATTTTCTTCGTGGAATTTGGTCTTATTTATTTCTCCACGGAAGTTATTCATTTTGAACTTGTTTTGTTCACGCTTGGCCAAAGTAATAATACGCATGTCAGAAATATTATTATTTGTTTTTTCTATATGTGTTTACTCCGTTGTACAATGTGTGTGTTTCATGTATTAGACCACAAGTATGAGAGTGCGGGCTTCATGTTGGCATTCATTTTAAGTTGTGTTTATCATGGTTCAGGTTATCGGTTGTTGTTAAATAATTAATGCTTTTGTGTCAATAAAACTGGGAAGTTAAACAATGTTTTAAAAATGTTATGTTGTTATTTTGTATGTTTGTTAACATGCTTTTATTTGTGGTTTAGATAACTAATAAGTTTAATCAATGCATCTAGTGCAGTTTTCGATTATAAAGACGACGAAATAATTGAACTCTTTTTTTTGAAAACAACGTGTTAATATCTGGCAAACCATTTGCTATTATGTCATGGAAATTTATGGAACAATTGATTGGTTGAAGTCAGACTACTCGCTAATTATCATCATAATATATGCCATAATATATACTTTTAACTTCGACTTGTCGAAATAGTTTTCAAGGAAGCTTGTCTTTAGCCAACAACTTAGTACAAATGTAAACGCAGTCATCAGTGTTTTAAATTAGACTATTCAACGAATAGTCCGCGTTTAAGTTCTCACCCAAATGTCGACGTCGGCGTCCGGACAATGCTCAGATTAAGGTAAAAGTCAAAAATCTCCATTTAATTGTTTCTGCTTCGTCTGTTCAATTAAAACATAACACGTGTGTTCTGAGTCATTGTGTAAGGTCATTGACCAATTTCCATAACTCAGACCGGAAATTTAGCAGAAACTTGCCTCTTTTTGTACTTTAAAATCTGAATAAGTTTAAGTGCGCAACATATCAACAATACTGTTGTTACTATTGGTACACAATTGAAATTGCATACAATTGCTCGTGGTGATTGTGCGAGGTATTCGACCAAGTTTCATGACTCTGACTTGCATTTAGTGTAATTACTACCCTTTAACTCGTTACAAAATTCTGGTTAATGTTTGCGTGCAACTACTCCATATTTCTCTATTTACTACATGTGTTGATATAAAACTTAACAAATGTGTTTAAGGTCTTCATGAACATTCCCTATCCAAGACCTTTTAACTGAGACCACCTTTTTTTGTTGACTTATGACCTCTTTTGTCCTTCTAAAAGTCAGGTTACGGTTTGTGTGCATGTTTAAATTAAGGTTAAATTTGGCATGAAACAAGTACATATTTCTGTAACTACTCAGATATTCAATTGAAACTTCTCCTTTATCTTTGGGATCATCACGCGAGTTCTATCACCAACGCCTTATTATTGTTATGTTTTATATATGTTTAAAGCGGGTATATACGATTTTTTTATATGTGTTTAATTGTAATATATTGATAAAATATGTTACAATAACACAAAATAGGCAAGAAAAAATATACATTAAAGCCGAATTTCATAAAATGCAGCAAAGACAAATTAGCGCCCCGAGCCGATAGCGACGTACATATTTTCCTACAATAACCGAAGCATTCGTCTTTGTATTATAAACCGTTAAACTACGAGGGGTGTTCCAGAAGTTCGTGGATTTTCGCTATAACTTATTAGTATGCTGGTAAAAGTCAATGAAATTTACATATTATACAAACCAATTATCACGGACTTTATATATAAGCTAAAAATGCATGAATTCCATAAAGCGCGTTTTAAACGCGTTGTCATAGAGACCTCAGTAACGACATGCGGCGCACGCGTGTATTTTATTATAAGTATGACCGTTACGCGAATTTAAATTTGGTTTAAATGTCGTTGATAAACAGAATTTACGGCAAATTTCACGTTACAGCGCCTAAGTCCTCCTTACAGCCCGGATTTGGCCCCTATGGACTTCCGCGTCTTCCCGGAAGTTAAATCACAGTTGCGCGGTATTCGCTTTGCAAGTAAACAGGAACTTACAGTTGCAACAAAGCGAATCGTGTCGTCTTTTGACGCTGACTGGTATAGAGACACTTTTGACAAGTGGATTTCCCGACACATAAAGTGCATTCGCGTTGGAGGTGATTATGTGGAAAAGATTTGACAGTTGTTAACTTCATAACGTCATTGACGTTGAACAGAAACGTTACACGTGCGTCGGTGTGCGCATTGTGCACATGTTTAAATCTCTGATATATATTTATTGTTTTATGTATTTCCATGATATTTGGAGAGTAGATTTGGAAAGGACGAAATATTCTTAACATGCTATTTGTTTGTCCATTTATGTAACCAAATGAAAGTTGTAGCGAAAATCCACTTACTTCTGGAACACCCCTCGTAAGTTTAGATGCACATCGTACATATATGGTATATACATGCTTGCGAATTCGGCTGTACAGCCGTTTTCAATTTCAGAATTAAATATCTGGCTTATTTCGCATTTTTCGACAAATGTTCTTCTTAACTTTTATTTTAATTTATATTGAAATATATATATATATATATAAAGTTTTTTACACAGTTTATATAAATTCATAAATATTTGACAAAATCGTATATACCCGCTTTAAGCGTGCATGAAACAATCACATATCTATGTAAACACTACAGATATTTACCGACCGAATTCCATAACTCTTATCCTAAAATTAGCGGAATAATGTTCCTTATTGTACTTTTTGTACATAGCAAATTCAAGTAAGTGTTTGCGTGCAAAATGTTTGTATTATCCGTTCATGTCGAAAGTACGTCAAGTAAAGTAAGTATTGATTTAACCTGGGATTTTCTATGACATGCAATATGTTATGTCTGCACTCAGTGCTCAAACAGCTGGTTGGTACCGAATGATTTAACATACATCATAAACATGTATATCATGACAATGATTCTTAAGGGTAATACTCTGTACTTACTAGTTAACACATTTGTCTATAAAAATTTCTCTTACAGACATGCACACCTTATCTCTTACATACATGCATACTGTGGACTGATTTACATTTGAGGCAAGTTGGGTCAAAGTCACTGTTGCTAAAATAGCTTAAAAGTTTGCGCTCAATATATTCAGTTTTTATGGAGACATTGTGCTTAGGGTTTGTGTTTAGGTCGGTTGCATGTTTACTTAGCGAGGGATTGCATGTGTGGTCAAGGTCACTGTTGTGCTCGAAGTGCATTCGTTCGTACTTTTAGCTTCGATTGAGGTGTTGTAATTTTGTTTATAGGTAGCTTACATGCAGATCTAGGATTCCAGTTGGAACCAGTAAGATGAACGTCGTATTTACTTAACATAGAAAAATCTGAAAATAAAAAGAAAACATAATATTGTAGCCACGCAAAACTATGAGTTCATTTGTTTTTTGAGGGTTATGGAGGTTTCGGTAAATGACAAGTTCGGTAAATTGATTTATATAGTACATGCCGTGGAGGTTTCGGTAAATTGGTATAAATAGGGATTATCGCACCTTTTGTCGATAAGCGTGTACATTGAGTTGTTTGGCACTAATTAAATTATCTGTTTAAATGTACGGAGTTGATTTTATCAATTTAGAGATGTTTGCAAAGTGTTAATATTAATTATCCAGGCTTGCAACCCATTAATATTCTAATCAAGGGAGGTAAATTATATATTAAAAGTTTATCTTTAGGTCATGATCGTTTTGTATTTTATATATGTTTTTAAACAATTAGTTGATTAAAACCTTAATTAAAGCGTATCAGATAAAAAAATATAATAATGCGACTCTTACAAGAGTAGGCCTCCACGTGGCAAGAGCTGGGCAACATATTCATTATGTTGGCAAACTACCTCATGTTTATATAATGAGAAATTTTCGGTGGTTTAAAATACTAAGATCAAATATGTTTGTTTCTTATATATAAATTTCAAAGGATGTTTATTTGTGGTAAAAATTACATTATTATGTAATTGGGTAATTATAAAATTATCTTGGTCCTTTTCAAATAAGAAATCAAAGAGAGGATGAAGAGAAGGTTTTCAAGGGTTATCGAGTAATTAAGGTAAGTGTTGTTGCTCAAGTGTTAAAGTGTGTATATATGCAGGTGATTTCTTTTACTGTATCATACAATCATGGCTGAACATCCATGTATTTTCTGCAATATTGAGGTCACTTCTCGTGCGCACGCTATTGCATGTGATGCATGTGGAAGATGGAGTCACCGTGGACACACCGGTAAGTTTTAGTTTTTTCTTTGTGATAACAGAGATACATTAAAATTGTGAATTTGCATTTCTTTTGTAGTCGCCTGTAATGTCTTTATTTAAAACTGATTATAAGTAATGCCAATGATTATTTTAATTTACGTTCATTAACAGATAATGGTTGTAAATATAAAATCATATTATGTTATAACTTTGCTTTATTTATTTTCGCAAATTACCCATCAGCAGTACATGCAACTTCGCAGTGGTGAGTTACAGATAGAGTGGTTCTGTATTGGCTGCCAGAACCCTCCTATGAATACCACAGCAGAGGGCGACGAACCACCACCACCACTTGAAGTCCCGGTCTCACCACTCAGAAATCTTGCGCAAGAGGACATAAGACACGGGGGTAACATACCAGGAGCCGTATTCACCAATGTACGTAAGTCTCAAATCTTAGACTCAGCTCCAGTTTCTGACTCAGACTCAGACTCAGCCTTACAAAACTTAATTCACGAAACATAAAATGGTTAGTTTTAGACTCAGACTCAGTAAGATAAGTCTCAAATGCTAAGTCTACAATATTTAGACTTACGCTATACAATCATGACGTAACGTCGTTTGAGCGTTTACTTTACAAAATGGCCGCCGCACGAGCTCCTTGCGTAATAATAATAATATTATTGAAAGAGTGTATCTAGATCGTACCAACCCTTTGGAGATTTATAGGGATATTGAACTTTACAAACGGTATCGTTTAACCCGACCGGGAATCGTATTTCTTTGCAATATTTGCAAGGAATAGTTGAGCCGCAATACGATGCGGATTCTGCAAGTTCCGGTCGCCCTGGCAGTGTGTACTTTCCCGAGCAACGTGGCAAAAATCATAAAAAAGCGGCATTTAAAGTTATGGTGGCCAGAACTATGTAGACCTGTGCACAGGTCAATAATATTTTGACAGATAGAGAGTTGAAGTTGTCAAATTTCCAGCTGGTACGACGCCGTTCGTGCGAAACAAGAACTTGGTGCGATCGCTGATACGTGAGTCATTTGCGATGTGTGCATTTTGCAATTGTTCTTAGATCTATTTATTGTAAACAACTGTCAAATTCATAATTGTCCGCGTTTGTGTGTTGTCTTTTGTGAAAATAATCTCCAAACTTAATGAACGTGAACATCCACTAATTTTATGGATAATACTTGTTGTTTGAATGAAAAAGTAATAACATATAATTTGCATGTATCATAAACTATAATAATGGATATTCACTAAAAAGGGAAACCTATTAGAAAACGTTAACAAGACATTTACTATGCATAACTTTTATAAAGTTAAATTTAACGAAAAAAAACTGAAAATTGTTTTCAATGCGTGACGTAGCTGTATATATTCTAGCACCATTTCAGCAAAATAATACAGTATCATAAAACATACATTAACCAATGAAAATGCTCATAAGCTTTTTTACAAATTTTAACAATATAAGTAGGTAGGTATTGTGATTATATCACATAGAAAACACATATTAGGTTCGACGTGTAGTAATATTGAAACAAACTAATTGCAATTGATTATAGTTTTTCAACAAAATTAATTAAATGAAAGCATAACAAAAAAAGTAATTAACTTACACCGAGCCTTGGAATTTTGGTTCTTCTTCTGGCACTGTTCACCAGTTTTTGCGACCCCAAATTTTCTGAAAGTTTAATAAAAACAATTGTATGATGTATAGCAGTATTTATGAAACACATTACATTTCATGTTTGTCATCATAACTGTCGATTAGTTTAATATAAACGACATACAGGGTAATAGTTATCAATGTAAACGTGTAGTAAATGAAAAGTTCGTTTGGAAATGTGCAGATTGTAATCAGATACGAATAAAACACACATGGGTACGAATCTAACAGGGTACGAGATGAAAACTAAAACAATAGACCTCCTTAAATGGTAAACTTATCCGTGAAACCACAAATATTCATTATTAATACTTAAATAATGTTATTGTAAGCCAGTAATAGGTGTCATTAACACCTCGTTGTAGGTATACCACCTCTATAAAACCAATTTACCGAAACCTCCACGGCATTTACTATATAAATCAATTTACCGAACTTGTCATTTACCGAAACCTCCAGCACCCGTTTTTAGATGGGCGCTTTAGCGCCCGTCTAATGTGCTTAGTGTGAAATTCAGGTCGATACGACTAGGTATGATTAACCCAATACCCGCTTGCGTATCCGCGCAAGAAAGAGTTGTATAATTTATGCAAGAGGTTTGAGTTCTCCAATTATGTGTATTCACAAATGGCAACATTATATTAATATCGTGTTACATTCAATATTTTCGAACGGTGTTTTATAGAAAAGAATCAATAAACAATGATCGTATTGTACGTGTCGCGGAGGAGATTGTTTATGAATGATTAAAATAGTCCACTTTCTGCTGCGTGCGCGTGACGTAGTATTTTCGCTCAGCTCATTCATAAATCTGAGGCTGGCGATAAACAAAGGGGAGTCCGTGTGAGAATAACGCAGTAGTATAAGGTTACGCTTGTTTATATTCACAGGTCTCAATTAATAATACGTTGACCACGAGTTCAACAATTATTACAGGGATACGATAGACAACATAAAAAAATGTTTCATTATCGCTGAAACTGTTAAAAAAACATTTAAATATAACAATAATATTCTCTAAAAAATGTAGTCTTGCTGTTTTGAAATAAGGTTTGGAATTTTGTTTTCTAAATAACTTAATTCAAAACAAAAGTTTAATTATAGTGTTTTTTACTTGTTAGTCGCATATTTACCGCATTATAATGTGTGTTATAATAGGCAAACCATACATTAGTAAAATTCAATCTGCCTTCGCACATAGAAGCAGGGACCTATAGGTGCTGCGTTTCCTTTGCTTACTTCAGTTAGAGGTCAATTATTTAAGAAATAGCAATCACAAGGCTCCGACTTCAAAGGAATTGCGGAGCTTTCTTACATAATAAAAGACGTAGTCGCATGGTATTTGCGTTTTGCGTCCTATTTGGTCACGTGGTTCTTTTTGCCGGTTGTTTTGGCATTCATGCTATATGAGGCTATTAATAGATGCGTCTGTCGATAAACAAAGGAAAGTTTACGGGTTATAACAACGCAATAGGTTACGCTCTCGCATACAACTTAATGACGTAGTACAGGTCGTAAAATGAGAGATTCGGGAAAAAGTTGACGCTTATTTATAACAAAGACCCATATTATCTATAGGTCTTTGTTTATATTCTCAATTTATAAAACGTTGAACATAAGTTCAACAATAACTTCAGCGATACGATAGACAAAAAAAAGTTTCATAATTGCTAAACCCGAATATAACGAACAATTTATAATAATAATACGAATGCAATAGCAGAAGGTAAGTAGAAGGTTAAGCTTGTTTATATTCACAGTTCTCAATACATAGACAGTTGGATATGAGTTCATGAATTACTACAGGCATACTATAGACAACCTCGAAAATGCTTTTTAATCGCTAAAACCGAAAACAACCTAATATATTATATTAAATATATTTATAACAATAAATGTCTTTTAAAAATGTAGTCGGCGTATACGCTGACTTTGAAATAAAATTAGCAATTTACTTTTCTTAATAATTAAATACAATTAAACAAAAGTTTAACTATTGTGTTGTGTTTTTCACTTGTAAGCTGCATATTCACCGCATGAAATGTGTGTTAGCATTGTCAAACCACACATTAGTGTGAGTAAAATAAAAAATATACTACGGGAGAGCACTTCATATGTGTCCTCATATGCCTTGTTATGAGTATCTTTCTTCACTATCGAAATATATCGTATGTTTATATTTGATTTAAACGCAGTTTTCTTTCGACACATTTAAATCACACGTCAATAGCGCCGTCATGCGAAAATAGGTCTTATGCGTTTCGGCAAGCGTTTGCTAAACCCAACATGTGCTTTTGCGCAGTCAGGCCATAGGCGATGCTGTTCGCTTTAAAATCACTCAATATGTTATGTTTCTCCTTACCAGAAGGAGTGATAGCTGAGTGGGCTATTTATATGATGGGCGCTTATGGAATAAGACCCATTTTCACATGAAGAGGGTCATTACAAATCTCATTGCGAATTGAAAATGCCACATTTAAGAACAATGCTTTTTGATACAAAATTGAATTGAAAATAGCAAACTTGTTAATAATGGCAGCCTATCCACACATTAAGGAATGATTTCCAGACGTGCTGACCAAGTACGGCAAACATTGTGGTATGATAATTAAACGATTTTCTCTTATCGTGACACTATACTATTTCGCTAATGATTGTTTTCTCATCTTGGAGGCGAAAGTGAAATTCTGCGAGATGGATTGTAACGCGTAATTGTTACAGGGCCACAATTTGTGTCGTTTGAGCATACAGAGAGTAGTTCGGAATTCCTTACACTGAACAGTGCTACATCCTTTGAATTGAGCACATACGCAGTGATATAGCAAAAATTCAGAGGTTGTATCTCGAATCAGCTTATTAAATATTCGAAAATATTCATGCGTGTCTGTTGGCGTTATGTAAAAGTCACTAAGATGAAAACTGAAACAGCTACGCCTAAAAGCGCATGAGTGCTCTATACCTATGTTTATGTTAGCGTTGTTGACACCGTGTGAACTGCTCGGGTAATAAGTAAAGCATAAACAGCAATATTTATATACTTTTATTCCTCCATATACAAGATACGAAGATTGTTGTATATTTTGAATTTGTATATGGTGTCAAAAATCAAAAGTACACGGAACTTTCATCATGAATTTATATTCTTGGTGAGATAGTCATTTGATATAAGAAAAAAATATTCCTTTAATATGGTGACTGCAAATTTTCTTTATATTAAGTTATCATTACCATTTTCATCATACTTTCTATGCTTTCAGAACTTCCAAAAAGCATGTTGTTTTTATTTTGTCTTAGTTATTTCTATGAAATAATAAGGATGATAAAAAGTGCACACAAAACTCGACCCTTGCGCTATGACACACACTTTATAAAGTTGAATGGCGTGTGTTCATTTCAAACTTGCGATTGATTTTCAAAAATGAATTGCGTGTTGAATTATGCAATAGCGAACATCTTCAGTGCCTTCAGCGCTTTGATTGATAGGTGTATTTATGGGCTGTCCAGAGGCTAGGTATGTCTGTTTATGTGTTTTAAATTATCATGCGCAATGTGTTTACTTTTATAGGATTTAAAGTGTATACAATGTAAAGTAGTTATCTTACTGTTTAGAAACTCGCGGGCTTGATTATCACTCAATTCGTTTTTAAGATCGAAAGTAAAAGTAACAAAAGGCAAATTTGTATAGTAGTTCGTAATCTTACTGTTTAGAAACTGGCGAGCTTGATTGTAACCCCATTCGTACTATTGAAATCGAAAGTAAAAGTAAAAACCGGAAATTTGCGTGTATTGAGGCCGTTGTTATGGAATCTGCTGCGTAATTGGTATTTTGTTAGGGACACGTCGACGTTTCGTTTTCGTTTATATTGTTTCAAGATAACTACACATTTGGTATTTGATTGCGATGGCGAGCGCCGGTATTGAAGGTAAGCATACTTAAAAGTTACTTTCATGTAGGACTCCGGTACACGTTATTTTATTCAAGTGTTTTACTTTGAAAAATTATATTCCTCCTTTAAGTTTACATTTAAACTATTTGCCTATGGTTCATGATCATTTATCAAACCATGTTATGAATCGCATAGACGAGATAGGCGGTATTCACTTGCGTGTATGTATATTTATTGTATACATGTCGACACTCTTAAATGCTATACATACATGTACCAATTCAGTTCAGTGTAGATTTATCCTGTAACTTAAACCATTATCTATGTCTTATTTATGTTACCCAGATGTATATGCAAGAGAAGACGACCAAGCTTGGACCAAAATCCAGGAAGAAAACAAGGCTATACTTACTGAAATTACAGAGCTGTGCAATCGGTAAAGAGTGTAATTATTGACTGACATAATTTGTAAGGCGGTTTTTATATGTTTTTGTTGGTGAGAACTGTCAACTTAAAACTATCACACATAGCGCTACATGAGACGTTTCTAACACTTGATCATAGTTATTTAATCACAGATTTTTTTTTCCAAACACAAAATAAATATTTATACTACCACATCAAATACCATACATTTATTTTAGATATCTTAGTTTAAATAAATCCCTACACGTCAAGGGATAAATTTAGCTGATGTATACTTATCTTTAACAATCTTTTCTTCGTAGGTAAGCTTTATAAAAACAAATTGTTTCCTCAAATAAACTGAATAAAATCTTCATTTTAAAAGAACGTTATTTTTATTAGTGTTGCACAAATTGTACATTATTAATCCAACGATCTATATATTTCTGTACACAAGGATTTGCAAAAGGGTTCATTATACTTTGTTAAATTAATTTAGTTAAGCGATAAATGGCTGTAACATAGGCCGTCGCACTGGCTGCAAATAAACGTCCGCTCGTCCTGTATACTTAAACTACGACTGTATTTATTTTAAAGTGTTAACAAAACCCTCTTTACAACTGTTCAAGGCCGGACAGAAAGACCCCAGAAGTGCTCTTTCTTCTTGGAGGTCCAGGAGTGGGGAAAAGTTCCTTGGTAAACACCATCAACAAGGCCTTATGCGGAAAGTACTACCCGAAAGCTAAAACAGGAAGTGGGAATGCGCAATCGAAAACTCTAACACTCCAATGGTAAACTAACTGTTTGTGCTTTTCGACGGGATATAGGCTAATATATGTGAATGTATAATTAAAATGATATATCATAAGAATATGCTGACCTATATTGTTGCTATGTAAGTTCAAAATATTCAAATTAAACTGAAAATTATGGCATTTTTTGGGCTTTGAGCGCAATCATACGAGGATCATGCATTCGTATGTATAATTGAATCTCACGCAAAACTAATGGCAGAGATGCATTTTCCATGTTCTCTGATTCTACATTTAGGTTTGAACATAGTGGCGTTCAGATGTTTGAACTGCAGGGTGCGCAAAAAGACGCGTTTTCAAAATGTCTGCATTTGTTGCCAAATGTCATAGACGCGGCTGGAAACGAAGATCATAATTCGGCGGAATTGCGTGAAATTCTAGAGATGGTGTTTGGAGGTACGTGATTTACATTTTATGTTTGGCGTTATACCTGTATTGGTGTTTGATCAGTGGCAGAAATGCTTAAAATGTTTAGTGTTAAGTTACAAGACACAAACATTACGTATTCATGTTAACTCTATTTTCTTTTATTTTGCCCTTGTTTCCTAAATTTGTTTAGAGGGTAAACAATCTGATTAACCAGATCTCGGTTTAGCATTCAATTTTTAGTTCTTTTATGTCAGGGCCAGCCATTCGAACTATTTAACATTTTGTGAGATTGGGCAATTTAGGACGTTTTGGAGCAATATATGTAAGGACTTCAAAGATTTAATGTTTTGTACTTTATCAGGTTTTATTCCTCCCGGAACGTCTGTTGAATTTCTTCAAGATCAACAAAAAGAAGGCAAGGTGGGTTGTCTGAAGCGATTATACCCTCTCTGCAATGAGGAATGGAAAGTGACGAAGGTCGTGTTTGTTGCTAGCTGTAAGGAACCACTTCCAACGCAAATGGTTGAATGTCTCAATGAAGTTCTCAGAGCTTATGACAAAAAGACGGGATTTCCCAAATGTAAGTAATCTTTCAAATTAATTGTTTGTACGTATCTATATGGTATATGATATAGATAACATTGCTATATCTATTTTCGTTAAGTACTCAAGGAAGATACTGTAACATTCATTATAATTGAATATACAAGGACTATTAACAACACCTACTTATACCAATTTAAGTATAGCCGTATCTTCCATTTTGTGATTATGCTTAAGGAACATTGGGCGCCATTTTAATATTAGCAATTTGGCGATTGCTACTTAATTATGTGCGTATGTTTGTCGGGTAACGAACGCTGCAGTATGTAGCATACTAGAATAAAATCCTTGTGACAACCGTGTGAATTGCGTAAGTATGGAGAAAGATTAAGTATTGGTGTAATCAAAAGCAGAAATGTAAAGACAAAATGAAAAAACGATGCCCAATTTAGCAGCAAACGGCTGAAACAAAAATAAGTGCCTGAATTTAATTCCTCTACAATAAGACAAACATGCGCGATATTGACTATAAAAAAAGTTTGAACTACGTATATTGTCTACATTTCAGTCAATATCGATGTATTTGTTGTCATTACAAAATACGATTTGGTGGAAGAACAGAAACGATTTCCCGCAGTCCGCCAACAGGAACAAATTACCATGGAGAAATTCCTGGAACACGAGCGCGAAGTAGCGACGCATTTCAGCATCGACGGTTCTTTAAAGCACAACAGCATCCGCTGGGTGAGCTACGTGGACGGTCATAGCGAGGATAATCCTTTCATCGAGAACATCGCTCTGAAGTTCGTGCGGCAGATGATGCAACCTGGACGGAGTAAACATCAAGTAGAAAACGCACCTTCTACTGTTGTCACTCCTCTAGTAGAGATGTCCCGGGACGCTGAGAGATGGTTGGCAGAAACTAATGTGAATATGAAAACAGCTCTGCTCGTGCTGGTGGCTGCATTGATCATCGCCTTAATTTACCACTTACTCACAAGAAGTCCTGAATCAAAGATGGACTTATGAATTCCTAAAACGACTTCAATTTCCAGAAAACGGATTCGAATTATACCAAATTTAACGTATATGTGTTTTTTTTATTATTATTTTTTTTTTTTTTTTTTTTTATTAATTTTCAACAAACATCTCTATTACAACATGAATACACATATGAAGCAACACAACATTTTGGTCTCTTACATATACTAAAGTATCATATGCATTGACTATGTCTGCACTTATACGTGTTATATGTATATACTAAGAGAAAAAAACACACACTTTATTTGTTTAGGTATGAACATGGTATTGCTTAACATTGTTACCAGAAAAATATTGTTGAGACGATGCCATGTTATTTTCTAAAGAGTGAAAAGGAGAGGGGAAAAGCTAGATTTGATAATAAGAGAGTTTTAACATTGATTAATAATTTTAATATAAAAAAATAATAAAGTGAAAAATAATTAAATATATATCAAACAAGAATCAAAAGGCCCGCAATATTTGACATATTTCACAAAATTTGACACAAATAAAGAGACATTTAGCGGTTTAAAAAGAAAGATTAAACAGAAAAATCCTAAAGTGTCGGGGACGTAGGCAAGATTCTTAATGAGTAATTTCAAAGTTGTGCCATTTTTTATTATGTTGATCAATTTTGTCTTTTTCGAAGGCAATTTGCTTTTCTAATATAATTTTCATTCTTAGAGCATTGTTGAAGGTCTCAATATTTGGCTTTTCGGCTTTTGATTTGGTATTGAATATGTAAGATTTCATAAGGATAATTATAAAGTTAATCACTTGATTATGAGTGCCTCCTTTTTTAGTTCCAAAAATAATATCAATTACATTCAGTTCTATGTGTAATTGTTTTCTATTTAATAACAACGTCAGCTCCTGCCATATGGGTTGTACAGAATTACATTCATATAAAACGTGTATAATTGTTTCCTTACAACTTGCGCAAAAAGTGCACAAACTTGAAGATGTTAGATTACATTTATACACATATGAATTAGTTGGTAGTATGCACTGTAGAATCTTATATTGAAAATTGCGTAAAGTGTTATCTATGGTGGCTTTAAATGGTGTTAAATAAGCATGTTTCCAGTCGATACTTTGTTCATAGGGGGACATTATGTCTTCCCATTTCTTTTCTTGTTTAGTTTTATTTTCATCTAAGGTTTGTTGTAGATTATATAAATATTTACACACTTTTTTTGATTTTTGTATTTTTTCAAGTAATGTGTTATGATTGAAATTGACAAAATCCATTTGTGATAGTTGTTGTTTGTAAGTTATTGGGATACTTTTGATTAGTGTGTAATATTTAAGATAATCTGTTGAGGGTAATTCATATAGGGTTTTAAAAGCTTCAAATGTATAATAGGTTTTTGACCTAAAGTCGTATATGTGTTCGAGGAATTTTATACCCTTATTAAACCAGTTTAGGTAGAAGAAGGTATGTTGGTTATTTTTTTCTATCCTCGAGTTATTCCATATAATCGTTTTGTTTACATGCCCTTCTTTTTCTTTCGATTTAATCTTGTTCCAAGAGATAATGACATCTCTGAGGAATATATTTTTAAAATTGGAAACAATATGTTTTTCATTAAGTGCACATTCAAATACAAGATTTCCACCATATTTATTAAGTTCATTCTGATAGAAAATTTTCCACTGCCCTTTATTGTTTACGTCTGTTAATCTTTTGACCCAACTGGCCTTATTAGCATGTATTAGAGCAGTAATATCGGTAAGTTTCAGCCCTCCTTGATCTATTGGTTTAACTAGGGTTGTTCTTTTTATTTTTTCAGGTTTGCAATCCCATACAAATTGGAATATAGATTTATTAATTGTTTGTAATATTTCATGATTAGGGGTTGGGAGTGCTGACAATGTGTACATAATCTTTGGCAGGGCAAAAGTTTTAACCACAGTGACTTTTCCAAGGAGTGTTAATTTTCTGTGTTGCCACTGTTTTAAGCAATTTATAAAGGCAAGTAATTTTGGTTGCAAGTTTTTGTCTATATTGAGATGTTCATCATTGGTGAAATAAAAACCCAGTGTTTTAGCTTCTTCAGAGGTCCAAGAAAAATATTTGTATTTGTTAAATATAATTTGTGTGTTTTTAAGTGAACCAACGCGCATAACGATGGATTTTTGTGTATTTAGTTTAAGTCCAGATACTTCACTGAAGTCTTGAATAGTATTTATCAATGTTGAAAACGAATTAAGCGTTCCATCTGTCATATAAGTTGTATCATCTGCGAAAAGTGTTTGTTTTATTTCTTGTTCTTTTATTTTTATTCCTTTGATGTCTTCATTCCTTTCAATAAAGTTGGACAATATTTCTATGCTTAATACAAAAAGAGTTGTTGATAATGGACAGCCTTGTTTTACGCCCCTTTGAATAGGGATAGGTTCAGATAAGTGTCCGTTATTGATAATTATGGTACTTATGTCAGTATAAAATAATTTAATCCATTGTATGAGTTCAGTTCCAAAATTAAATTGTTTGAGACTTTTAAACATGAAGTCGTGATCTAAACTATCGAATGCTTTTTCATAATCGGCAAAGAAAAGAAGTCCTGGCTTATTATTGTTATTCATATAATGAATGGTTTCAAAAATTGTGCGTACGTTCTCGCCAATGAATCTACCTTTTATAAATCCTGTTTGTCTTGACTCAACTACAGACGAAATAACTTTTTTAATCCTGTTTGCGATTGTTTTGGTCGCTATTTTATAGTCAACATTTAATAAACTTAATGGTCTCCAATTATCTAGTGTATCTAGATTTTTTCCTGGTTTTGGAATAAGTGTAAGAATACTTTGTTTTTGAAGTTGGGTTAATTGTCCATTAACAAATGAATGGTTAATTGAATTAATATAATGTGTTTCAATAACTTCCCAAAATACCTTGTAAAATTCTGCGGATAAACCATCTGAACCGGGACTTTTATTATTATCCATCTCTTTTAAAGCGTTTAAACATTCATATTCTGTGAGTAAGCCTTCGCATGATTGTTTCTCATTTTCTGACAGTCCTTTTATATTTAAGTTAAAAAAATGTGAATTATTAAGAGTATTCGTGTCAATAGATTTTTTATGGCTATAAAGGTTTGAGTAAAAGCTTCTTTGTTCATTCATTATACTCTTAATGTCTGAGACTTCAATGTTATTTATTTTTAACTTATGAATGGTTTTACTTTCGTAATGTCTTTTTTCAAGATTTGCAAAGTATTTGGTATTTTTTTCTTTATGTTCAATGTGTTTGGCTCTTGCTCTTACTAACATGCCATTTTTTTTCTCTTCTATGATACTATCGTACTCTATTTTAGTTTCTTTATACAGTTTGAATATATTTTCGTTGTTATCACTGTTTGTATTGATTTTTTGCTCTAGTGACTCTAGTTTGTCAATGATAATGTGCTCTTTTTCCTGGTTTCGTTTTTTTATCATTGTAGAGAATTTTATACTAATGTCCCTTACCGTTCCTTTTATAAGTTCCCACAGTGTATTTGGACTACAGTTAGTGTTATGTTCCACTATGCTATGAATTTCTTGTTCAATTTGATTTTGATACTCTTCATTTGAAAGCATAGCATTATTTATTTTAAAATAACCAGGTCCTTTTTGTTGTATTTTATTGTCAATAATTATTTCAATCAAAGAGTGGTCTGTCTTATATCCCGGCTTTATTTTTGCTTTATTAATTATATTACATATATTTTGGGAAATAAGGTAATAATCCAATCTACAAAAAATAACCGGTTTTCCACTTGAATGCCATGTATAACGTTTTTGTTCTGGATGAAGAGCTCGCCAAATGTCTATCAAATTGCATGAATCGACTATGGAATTTATTTTGTTCCTGCTGTTTATGTGTGTATCCTTTTTGCCGTTCTTTTTGTCTAGATTTGGGTTAAGTATTGTATTAAAATCGCCTCCTATTATGTAATTTTTATCCATATTTTGTAGTAGATGTATTTCCAGTTTTTCAAAAAAACATGTTTCATCTTTGTTTGGACCATATATATTTATTAAGGTGATTTCTTGATTATTAATAATAACATCAATTGTGCATAATCTACCGGGTACTAATTCTTTAAATTCGCCTATGTTTACATTATCTTTATTTTTTATTAAAATTTCCTAAACCTTCACTATTTGATTTGTTCCCACTGTAAAAACTTGTTCCACTCCATTCTGATTGCCATTTGTTTTTTGTTAGCTCACAAACATGTGTTTCTTGAAGTAAACACACTGTGTAATTGTTTTCTTCAAACCATTTGAATATACTTTGCCTTTTATTAGCATTGTTGAGACCTCTCACATTTAAAGAGCATATTTTTTCATACATTTTTTTCTCCAAAAGATTTTATTTTTATGGCTAAATTGAATCGTACTGAATCTTGCCTATTAATTTTATAAAAGAACATAATTATATCCTGTTTTATTGACATGTGTTGGGATTTTGTGTTTATTCCTACTGGTTTAAAAGAAAATGTTATTAACGTTAGTGTATATATGAAAATGTGTACAAAAACATCACAACAATAAACATACAGACGATAAGTACATGAATACATATGAAAATCAAATCAGGCATTAACATTACCAATACAGAAGAAAACCCCCACAAACATTCAACTAAGTTAAACAGATGTGATTCGTAATTATTTAAGTTTCCTAAATGTGATAAAGCGCCATTTAAATATAATAATACAAGTGAATTTAAAATAAGCACATGAATGCTTATGTGAATCAAAACAAGCGTTAACATTACCAATGCGGAAGAAAACAACTATTTCTTAAGACGGGTTATTTTGAATGTTAAAATAATTGTAATAATGTCATGAATGTAACATTTTAATGTCACTTCCTTACATGGTAATTGGTGAAAAACCAGAAGATGAAAACATTAAAGTATTATATTTAACAGTATTTCATCACGCTTTCAAGATAACCCAAATGCATTTTATGACTACCACGCACTCCTCATGGGCATTTCAAACGCAATATGGCAGGTTGTTCATAAAATGATTTATAGATCGTGGATTTAAATATAACACTACATTATTCGTTTGGTCGGTATTTTTTTGTTTCCTCTCCAATGTGTAATATTTTGTTGTCATTTTGTTTCCTATTGTCGTCGTTTGTTCTGTGCATTTAACAAGAATTTAACAAATGTTCTGATTTTTGTGCATATGCTTTCTTGAACGATTCCAAATAATGGATGAGCTTAACGTCATTTATTAATAGACATAAATTGGTTGACGAAAATATTAATTGGGCAATTATTATGTAATATACTATATTTATATTCATATATGTTATCATAGCGCGTGTTTATGTACGTGTCTTAGTAGTGCGCATTTCAACCATGTAATATAATTTAGGTTGTAAAAACAATTTTATCTACAATACAAAACGCATGTATTTCACAATATATTTCACAATAATGTCTTATCATAGTAATAATGTCATTTGTTAACTGGATAACCGTTGCTTTTCTGCTTAAAACTGCTTAAAAAGAGGATAAACGATAATCATCTCTTTCAGTACAACAAGTATGTGTCATTTGGTGTTTTAAACGCAGTTTGTACGTCGCATTAACTAGAAGTGAATAACTATCACGTATTAGGTAACTGATTCGGGAATTTCAGGAACTATATAATTGAGGTATATTTGATGTTTAAATATTTGGTTAAGTTATGACTATATTGTATTGACGTTTTAAAATTACTTTTGTTAATTTATATTTAAATCATTAAATATAATTTTGATGTATAGTGTTTGTTAATTAATAGGGATTCAAATTTTGAAAAAAGGCAAACTGAATTATTATTTGATAAAAAACAGTGTATCTTTAATAATACATTTTAACTTGTAAGTTATAAAATTCATGCAAACGCATATCTCCGATCGAATAGTTATTCGTATTGTGATCTACTAGTAAGGTTATAATTTTTCATGCACTATGTGATTTCGATGATCACATCTTAGAGAAAATATCTGGATTCCATATTCGATCGCAACGTTTGGTAAAAAATAACGTAACACTAGAAATATTATAATACAATTCATTCTTGTTTAAGCAATTTAATTTAATTTATTTAATGCAATTTTTCAATCAACTAAACAATACAGAATAAAACGTACAACACAAGTTGAAACAAAACCATGACAATAGCTGGGGTCACGGCATTGGGATGGTCAATACACGGCATTTGAGATTATATTTGTTTGAAGGCTATCTTTACCTCACACTTATCCCAGAAAAAATCACAAAACACACGTGTAAATAAATATGAAAATAGAAGTATGCTTCAAATTGGAGAGCAAACAAAGATAATATAAATTCAATTCAATTGCACTTAAACTAATGAATGATTTAAAATGCAACAGAATAACAAACTTAATAACTTAAAAAGGCAAAACTAAACAATGAAGTGTGTATATTTCATGGGTATTCAATTGCCAAAACTTCTCGTATAAAAGCATTACAATTGAACCAGGTTCTACACACGCGGAATGGAAATATGGCATTTCGGTAAAGTTCAGCCCAGCAGCCTGGATTCCGGAGATAGTCGATGTATTATTTTGGTTTAATTTCACATTCGAAATAATTCACGGCCGTTAATCACGGGCACCACCTCTTGTGCGAGATGTATTAATATATGACACATTGCTACTTCCGGGATGGCGCTGTGACCCGAATGTTTTGAATTTTCACGGATAATTGTACAGGGTGAGTCGGTTTTACATGTTTTTGGCTGAGATTGCCGATTCAAGTGCCGCTTGGATACCATACGGCAAGTTAACATTAAACAAGCCGTTATCAGTTGTAACTCCCAGCGAAGCCGAGAGTCAATAGCTGGGATTCGGATTATCGCAATTAATAACCAGAAAATCTGTCTTACAGCCACTTATTACACTTGTTCAAACCAATAATATGGAATGACATTGTATACTGCAGAAATATTAAATTGAAGCAACGATGCATATTTACATACAAGGTATTATTAGCTATGTATAGAAGCAAAGAGACTTCATTAAAGCCAGCCATAAATTCCCATAATTTATTATTATCTAATAGCAATTTCAGAAAAATACAAAAAACTTAAATATGCCAATTTAACATTGAAAAAGCTGTTAGGACACTGTTAAGAATAAAAGATTTGTTAAATTCAACAGGTGGCCAATTAAATCATGCGAACTAGATGCATTGCCAACAAGAGTACTTAACTCATATTTAAACGAGTTACTACCGTTCATGACAAAATTGGTAAGTCTCTCTCTGAGTCAAGGAGTTTTTCCTTCAAAATGTAAACAGACAATAGTTAGACCACCTCTTAAGAAAATTGGACTAGACCTGAGTTATGCCAACTAAAGACCAGTGAGCAACTTATCATTTCTATCGAAAGTGATTTAAAAGGCTGCTCTGTTTAGACTCAACATACATGTACATGAAAACAATATTCTTTCCAAAAAATCAGTCAGCCTACAGACAATTCCATTCTTGAGAATCTGCTTCACTTAGACTAGTCAATGATATACTCGAAGGTATGGAGGAACAAGAGGTTACAGCACTTATCGCTATTCATCTGAGTGCTGCCTTCGATACAGTCGATCATGACATTCTACTAGACGTGTTGCAAAACAATACAGCGCATGTGGTACGGCACTAAACTGGATAGACTCTTATCTTCGTCCAAGAAGCTGTCGTATAAGCGTTTCTTCAGCTTTATCGTCAGCACGTTCTTTGGAATGTAGTGCCCCCCAGGGTAGTTTTCTTGGTCCATGGCTCTACCTGACGTACGCTGGAACACTGTTTGATGTCGTTCCTCCATCCATCACAGTCTACGGTATTCCAGACGACCACACCGCAAACAAGCGATTCAAACCGACACCTTTTTTGTTGAAAGATCTGCCTTTCAAGAATTCTAACGTTGCGCACTCGTTATTAACAACTGGATGAACGAGACTAAACTGAAAATGAACGCATCAAAAACGGAATTTATCATGTTTGGTAGTAGACCCCAAACATGTCAATCTAAAGAAATAGATATTGCTGGTGACACTGTTAAAGCAGAACAAAGCATACGGTATTTGGGTGCATATTTAGACGAAACACTTAATTTTAAAGAACACATCAAAATTAAGTGCCGTACAGCCATGTACAACTACCTTAAAATCAAAAACAAAAGGAAATACTTTACAAAAGAAGCAACAGAAATTCGTTTTGTCTTTGGTAATATCCCATCTGGATTATTGTAATCTCATCTTGTATGGAACAGCTCAATGCGAAATAAACAAATGCAACGTATCCAAAACACGTGTGCCAAATTGGTACTCGGCCGACAGAAATATAACAGTTCAAAAGACGCTTTGTATCAACTACACTGGCTACCAATAAAGGCCAGGATAACATTCAAATTACTGACCTTCATGTATAATTGTTCTGTTGGTCACGCGCCAAAATACCTTAGAGACCTTTTTACAGATAAAGTACTAGCACGTAACCTACGATCTACCGTCTCGTATGACGGATGTTATGATGTGAAACGCACAAAGAGAAAAACTTTCATAGACAGGAGTTTCGGAGTTGTTGGTCCGAAACTGTGGAATGACCTACCATCAAGCATCCGGACTTCTGTCTCAATAGACATTTTCAAAAGGAAATTTAAAATCATTTCTCTTCAGAGACTTTAACAACCTATTTAAATTTTAATTCGTGTGATTTAAAAAATAATCGAGACTCAGTTGTGCGGGCTTATTTGTCCAACAACCAGGGCTCGGAGGAATCAAAGAATTGTGCGGGCTTCTTTGCTCGACAAGGATAGTTATTGTAAAAGTGACCGGTAATCAAAAATCATTAGCGCTTCTTTGCTCAATGATTGAATGATATCATTCAGCTGTCTTTTAGTCACGCTTAGCCCTTATAGTTTTGTCTTATAGTCACTGCAATTTTAACCATCAAGTTGTGTCTTGTAGTCACACTTGGTCAGTCTATTTGTGACTTGTAGTCACAATAGTTCAAATAAGGTTAAAATCCAGAAGAAGTGTCCGTAAGGGTGACAGGTGACCGGTAGCTGTCGGATCCCACAGCCAGAGTGCAGAAATATCCTTTCACGTATCCTTTTAGTTAATGAAAAACCGTGTCTTTATGTTGCCACGAATCTCCTCAATATATCATTATAATTATTGTCTTAACCCTAGTTATATCAATTTATTACATAATATTTTTCTTTAACTTTATTTTAATATTGTAGCCGGTTTTGTTTAATTGCTTAAATTTCTTACAGCATTTTTATTTATATTACACAATTTTAGATCATTAATCCTTTAATTAATGCTGAATAATAGTATCAAACACTCTTATATTTTATCAATTTTATGTACATATATATGTTTTGTACAACGCCATTGAATATCATTAAATAAATAGGCGTTTCATCAAATTAGAAAGTTTCAAAGTTTCAATTAAGCATTGTGCAATGCAACCATTGACAACTTGTTATAAGTAACAGTACATAAAAGATTTTTTCATGTTATTCAGTATGATTGTAAAAGCTATGTGAAGGACTGAAATGCTTTTAAGATGATCTTTTCTAAACACAATCAAAAAAATTAACGCAGATTAGACAGTACAAACATTTATTTAAAATAGCAGATGATTGGTTTCTCTGAACTTTTTTCAACAGCTTCATATGAGATTCTCGACTGAGCGGCATTTAACTTTAAGGGGCCTATCCACAGATTTTTGCATGTATTAAAGATTGTCATTACATGCATTATATTGATAAATGTAAATATTGGACAAAAGCTCCAGTCAAAAACAAGAATAAAATTAAAGAAAGAAAAAAGTAACCCTCAACTGGATTCGAACTACTGACACAAGGAGTAAAAGTTTATCGCGTAGACCACTCGGCCATCCGTACCCATATCAATGAATTTTATACTTTATATAAGCAATCCTCGTATTATCACGACATCAGAACTCCACAAATTATTTAATTGTTTCGCGTTGCAGTGCTTTATAATTGTCAGGTTTTTAAATTGTGGAAAGATGCATATAATGGCTATTTTAGAGCACGGTAAATGTTCAGTATTACACATTCCTAAAACATATCATAACTATTTTAACGAAAATTTGAATTTGAAACAATGTGTTTTAATTTTGTCAATTTACCAAAACGTGAAAAGGTCCCTTTAAAATAATAAAAGCTAAAGTGAAAGATTGAATGATGTATAAAACATTGCCTTGCATCGGACATGCTTACTTGCATCCGCTTAATTATGATAACATGAGCAGAACATTTATAACTTAATTTGCAAAACATAGTTACACACCAGTAAGTCCCGTAAAACTAAAAATACCACCAATGTGTCACAGACACTTATGCCCCAACAAAACATGTTTGTACACAGACACATCTATTATACATTTTACAGTAGACAAACAGACTAGGGACTGTAATTCGCCAATACCTGGCTGCATTCGAAATTCATTTCGTAACAATCATCTACACATTAAGGTCAACCAGTTGTGACAGTTTGAGCAAAAACACAGAGCACTTTAATAGAAGTCGAAAACAAACTCAACATTTTGGGACTACATATTCTATGCGTGAAAAAAAGACAAGGCACATAATGTCTGGGCAACCTCATCGCAGCCAAAATGTGTTACTTAAAGTTTATCTACAGTTTGAAAAAAGTATTTGAAAGGTTGGGCAAGATCCAACAAGTAGTTGAAAAGGGAGTTTAAAACACTCAATGTAATGTCATGTTCGACAAATAGACAAATGGCCCGTATTCAGCTAAAACTTGCCTCAGCCGAAATTCATCTCTTTTTGAAACACACAGCCATTGCATTGTCAGAAACTTTGAATTCAGCCGTTGAGAAAATAATAATGTTTATCATTACCATATATGTATTTTAAAATTTATTTTCGGTACACGATGTTCAATACGAACTTTTTTGTTGTTTCTTTCTTATGTTTATTTACTGGGACTTAAATATTAAGGAATATTTTAGACCTTAGATTAAAACCATTGAACTCAAGAACCCATCTGATGCAACAGGAAGTCCCATGATCTCCTCGGAAACAGTCTCTGTACGTCTACCGCAGTACGCTGCAGAAGGTAAAGCAGCTCAGCGGAATGAACACCCACGTTGCCATGGCTACCAGCGCCACAAGAACGTTTACCACGTTTACCACGTGAAAGGTGCTAAAACGGAAGGTCAATCGTTTTAATTTGGAATGGAGCCCAAATTCTTACCATGGGAATAGTTGGAAACCGATCAGGCCATTCAAGTTAGTTGTTGGTACACATACATCTAAATAAGTCGCCATTTTTAAAACTAGAAATGTGCATGAAGAACAAGTATGTAATTCACCGCACTTTTGTCTAAAAACTACTCATATTGAAAAATAAACACACAAAAATCCAATTAGTGACTTGATTAGCTTGCGGCTATTGTGGATACAAGAGGGGATAACAGACAAACTGAAGGTTACTGAAAGTAGGTATAAAGCATCTCAACTATTGAAACATTATATATTTTTCGTTCATTTTTATACGCCCGTTTAAAAAAAAAACGGGACGTATTATAGTTTCACCTTGGCGGCGGGCGGGCGGGCGGCGTCCACAGCAGTTTCCGCTCTCTTATTCAAATAGTTTTCATCCGATCTTCACCAAACTTGGTCAGAAATTGTATCTAGACAATATGTAGGTCAAGTTCGAATATGGATCATGCCGGGTCAAAAACTAGGTCACAGGGTCACTTAGTGCATTTCAAGCATTTAGCATGGTGTCCGCTCTCTAAGTGAAGTAGTTTTCATCCGATCTTCACCAAACATGGTCAGAAGTTGTATCTGGACAATATCTAGGTCAAGTTCGAATATGGGTCATGCCGAGTCAAAAACTAGGTCACGGGGTCACTTAGTGCATTTCAAGCATTTAGTATGGTGTCCGCTCTCTGATACAAGTAGTTTTCATCCGATAATCGCCAAACTTGGTCAGAAGTTGTATCTAAACAATTTTTAGGTCAAGTTCGAATCGGACCATGCCGGGTCAAAAACTAGGTCACAGGGTCACTTAAACCATTTCAAGCATTTAGCATAGTGTCCGCTCTCTAATTGAAGTAGTTTTCATCCGATCTTCACCAAATTTGGTCAGAAGTTGTGTCTAAACAATATCTACATGTAGATCAAGTTCAAATATGGGTCATGCCAGGTTTAAAACTAGGTCACGAGGTCACTTAGTGCATTTCAAGCATTTAGCATGGTGTCCGCTCTCTTATTGAAGTAGTTTTCATCAGATCTTTACCAACTTTGGTCAGAAGTTGTGTCTAGATGATATGTAGGTCAAGTTCAAATATGGGTCATGGTAAAGTTATCAAGTTGTTCAAAGCCTTAAAACGGGCGTATCTTGTGAAAGTTTGGCACTCTTGTTTGCATTTGTGTTTCCCCAATAGCTTTCACTTTTTAAGTTGTAAGATAACAGTCTAAGTTGTGATAAATTCAATTATTACTTTTAGTATTTAAATCTGTCAATGTAAACTGATAATTTAAAGCGATGTTTCAAATCTATAATGTTAATAAACTTATTTCCACATAAACCTATGAATACATTTGAATACACACAGTTTTGATAATGGGAACACATCATTTAAATTTACATAGATTAACAGATTCTTAGTATAACCATACAACCTAAAAAATCCAACATTCTAAAGCAAGTTTCTTACCTTTAATAACGAATTGACACATCGCAATTGTTAACTTTATATCGCATGTATAACACTGAAAAATATACATGCAATTTTATTGTTTAGTATAATACAACTTAATATATATATTTTTAAAGTTCTTATATAACGTTTTATACATAGCGTGAAACGTCCAAGCTTCCCGGACACTGCTGAATTTTTATAACTCAAATATATTTTTACAGATTTTTGGGGGAAAACACAGTATGTGGGTGGGGAAAAAGTATTCTGTATTATAAGTTTTATGATAAACTGAAGTTCACGTACACATTTAATTAGACACAAACTGAGAACACTCTCTGTATATTAATCTATTGTGTTACTGTCGTAATTCTAGTTTTTCAGTTACAAAGTTATGGATATCTTAAGATATTACCTGTAAAACAATACAAATTACTTAAGGTTGACAGTTTATTTTGCAGTGACACAGGGTTGGTCATATTGTCAATTTAATCTATGTAAGTAGATATATTATTGGTCGAAGAATAATCAAGACAAGTTTCTGAGTAAAAAAAACTAACGAATTGCAAGTTAGTTTGAATTCCCTACTCATATGAAACTTAGAGTCATGAGATTAAAAGCCACGCTGTGAAAGGCTGAGAGTTTCTTGTACCGAGCTGATGAAACACTTCAAATATTTCACGGTAGTTTCTGAACAATGCCTGTTCAAAATAAACCATCAACTAAATAAGGTTTGTCCAAACGTAAAGCTATTCGTATATAATGGAATATTATTTCGAAGGTTGAAAGAGCTCAGAAGAAAAAGCAAATACGGAACCTATCGGAATTGACTTTTTTTCTAATACTTGTCCAAACTGTGTCGAAGTTATGAAACAGAAACGATTTCCCCTGTTTACATATTTTTCGTTTTAAATTGTCGTTCCGCCAATGTGTGAACGTGAACAACTCAATTAAATTGCTTGTCGAATACAAGTATTGTACATCAAGTTTTAACCCACACTGGTTTTACATTGACCGTTTCAAGGTGGTGACCACAATTGTATTTGCGTATGTGTATATTGTGTATTTGACAATATTTGTGTCGTGTCTAGTAATTTTATTTAAGCAAACTGATTGACAATCGGGTCTTTGCCACGAATAAAAGACCACGTGCTATAACAATGCTAATGCAGTTGAAATTCGGCATTTATTATATTTCTGTACTATCAGCAGTGATTAACATAAAACTATGTATGCAGAGTTATACATCCCATAACGTCTTAAAAATGTAAATGTAAAAAATGTTCCCTCATATCTCTGTTAACATCTATAGGTTTCATCCTTTGTTGCAATAACATAAATATCTGTTTCAACAATGAAAGACATGTTCACAAATAAACCTAATGACACATTTCTACATGGTTCTTTAGTTGAACAATCTAAACTCAAATGGCGTTTGTTTGCGTGGATTCCTTGATAACCGTTCCTCAAAAAGGACAACGTCACAAAATTTCCTGCCTTGTTAGTTCGCGTCAATCCCACCTCGGTTGTTCATAAGTCTTTGCAAGTCTTTAAAAATATATGAGTTCATGTATTTGTTTGTTTCGTAATTTTATAATTTAAATGATTTGTTTCATCATCATAGCAAACACATTATGCTTATACGGGGCTTGTAATATAACGATATCCTATCGTAGGAGTGTGTCAACAGAAAAATATGAATTATTAGGATTTTCACTTATACCATATAGCCTGTTTTCCTGTCTATTCGTCCACCTAAGAGGTTGAACGCGCGCATGCGCCTTACATGTTGATATGGATGAATGAAACTATTACACAAAGTTCAAGCAACATCTTATCTATAAGTTTAAACAACAAAAACTTGTCGATAACTTCGGTAACACAACTTATTTACTTTAAACGGTTGCTGTCGACAAATCAGAATCATCCAAACGTTTCCTATGTATTCGTCCACATCATTCGATGACGTCACGCGCACACAATTTGAGGCCTCGGAAGGGGAAACACAGATCGGTGAATTGCACTATGACTGAGACATAAAAGATGAGCCCTTTCGCCACGAGAATATATTACATATGCCGTCCGAAATTATATTTCCTGTCATTAATCATAAAATAAACACAAATAACAACTGTAGAAATAAGATACACATCTAAACAACAATAAACTTTGTAATATTAACAACAACAAAAAGATAAAGTTTGTCTTTCGAAATTTAAATTATGCAGTGCATGCACCGAAAAGCATCTCCCCTCCTCAAGACTATTTTCTTGTCACAGAAAGCAAGGTGAACCCAATGTCCGCACTAATCACACTGTGCCCAGTTTACTATTTTAATAAACGAATTTTCGTCAGCTCTGCGAGGATAGAAAAGTCCACATACGCAGCAAACCTCGCTTTCCCCTTCTGAATCAGTTGAGTTGTCGCTGTCATTTATGTGAATGTCATTTACGTGAATGACATTTAACCCACTTGTAGAGGGCTGTGGACTTTTTGTGAGCTGCGGAAACGCTGGGGTCACGTCAACCGTTTGGGAGGAATACAAGTCTATTTCTTCAATGTACTGCTCGCTCGTGATTTCTTTACCACCAGGGTTTGGTTTAGAAAGTTTTTTTCTCTTATTCATGCAGTTACATTTCTTATTTGTTTGCACAGTTGTTTTATTTTTTCTGCTTCTGCCTTTTTTTGTAGATAAGCATCGATTGCCTCTTTTCCTGAACAAAGTGCATTTATCTTTTGAAGCGGTGTCTCGTCTCTAAATGCTTCACACGGGTATAATTGGTTCTGTGAAATTGCTGTCTTGTCAAGTGGGTATTTTCCTGTTTTCTTAAAGGCAGACACAATGTTCCACGGACTCATAGCCTTTAGATACGCTTGACAGGCGATGGCAGCTATATCGTACTTAGTTACGATTTTACCCATGTTGGTTTTCATGTACGCGGAAAATTCGCTGTAATGAAACCGCTTGAATGGCCCGAACACTGCGACATCAAGAGGTTGTAAAACATGTGAAGTGTGCGCCGGCAATACAAATATGTGTATGTTGTTGGTAAGCGCCCATTGGATCAACTCGGATGATGTATGAGTTGTATGCCCATCAAGTATAAGTAGGACGGGTTGGTTCTCGTGGTCCCGTTTTACATGTTTTAGAAAATGGATTTTTAGGTAATCCTGAAAAACTGTTGTCGTTGACCACCCGGAATCGGACATAGCATAACCGGCCCCAGCAGATGCACCTTGCATTAAGTTTTCGTTGAATCTTTTACCTGTTAAATTATAACATATTATTTAGATTTAAGTCCGAAACATATCGGTAGTATTGATCGAAAAAGACGTAATATCATTTGGTCAATATCAATTTATCGTTTTAAATGAGATTACATATTGAGTTTCTCTTTCTTTCACAGTGTTTTTTTACTTATAAAGTCATGCTCGTAATAAAAATTGTTTGACGTAAAATTGTATAAACTATGGTTAATGGCAAAGATATTCGATATTCGTTTTTATACCTCACCTTTAAAAACAAAGTAGGGAGGTATGTTGCTTCCAGCTGCGTTGGCACATGCTATGAGGGTCGTCGTTGCTGATCGTGGGGACGTTACTGAATGTGGTTTTTCATTGGAAGGGGCAATAATATTTGGCGGTCTGTGCTCTGGACTTATGCCAGTCTCGTCCATATTAAATATATAGGTCTGGCCTGTTTTCAAGATGTAGGGTGTCAATGGTATTCTTAAGATTGTGAAAGTATGTCTGAACGGCCTCTGGGGTTGTATTTTTCGCTCTGTTGGAATCCAGAGCAGATGGCTTTAGTGTTGAAAGCCTTTCTCTCCAACGTCCCAAGAAACCATAAAGCCAACAGTTACTTAGGGGTTTGTCTCTTTTCCTTCTTCCAAGCTTGAACGCCAGTTCGCCGGCAAGTTTTTTCATTTCCATATTTGAATACCCGTATCCCAATCTTGCACATTGTTCCGCATGTTCTACCAGCCCCAGTTCCTCTTCTGTCTCAAGTACGGTTTCCCTCGCAAAATCTTCAGGATCAACCTTGCCAGAGACTCTGTCCCTCAATGTCTGGTAGGGGACACCATATTCCCTCGCCGCCTTGCGCAGAGACGATCTATGATTCTTTACTTCATAGTAAGCCTTTAGAATGTTATCTTTTGTATAGTTTCTATACTTGCCATGATATCTGGATGGAGTGGGCTTTTGAACGAAAGAAATGATTAGGAATTATTGGGCTCAACAATTGTAGAATTTGCAAAAAGATAAACGCCATAACGTTAATTGAAAATTAATTGACTACAGACATCGAAGTAACCCCCTTGCGGGCCTCAATTTTTGAGCTAAAGCATCTGTGTGACTTGATAAAATTACGTCATTTGATCCGGGCAATCCTAACAGCCTTGCAGACGGAAAGACAAATGTAAACACGGAGAAAAAAATGTGAATTATATGCATATTTCATTAAAAGGATGACTGTTTTGGGCGAAAGGTTGGTTTATATTTTGAAAAATAGTTAAATTGAATAGATTACTTACGTTTTTAGTTCGCATTTTTCACATATCTGGGGAGCAAAATATCTCCTGTCAAAACTTGTATAGAAACCGGGCACGCGCGACCGTTCAGATTGCGGCAAATTTCGCGTGAAGATTGTTCACGAATAGATAGGGCTGAACGAATAGATAGGAAAGAAGGCAAACAGTGCGCGGTTCATAAGTAGCATAATTCATAGCTGATATTTCACTACTAGTTGCATATAATACAGGTTAAACATAGTCTGATATGAAAGTGTAAACATCTTAATATTGCTAATTAACAATGTGGATGCGTCATTATCATAATCATCATCAACAGAACGACAGCAGCGTAATCATTATCATCGTCATCATCATAACCACTTTAAATATCAGAATTATTATCATCTTCCAAATAATTATATGTAACATGGTTGTTGTTTTTAGTTGACATAATACACTATAAATTTCTAAGTGCACTTTTAAAGTTCTCGTGATAAATAATTGTTTTAAAATCATAATCAAACCATGGATGACCATGGTACCAGGGTAGCATTTGAAACATGTTTTGGCTAAAAAATTAAGCATAACCATGATAATAAATAATCCTGGTCATAATTATCGCGGTTAACCATGGGAATTGACAACGGGCATTGGAAGGGTCATGAAACATGATTGACCATTGATACAGAAAAGTCATTTCAATGTTACCCGTGGTACTGCAAACATCGTAGAATATGTTAAAAGATGGATACTATGTTTTTACCGTGCTTAATTCACAGGGGTTATACAGTGTTGGTGTATTGCTAGTTTCCTTCACTCCATTTCAAACACAAATACACGTTGAAAATTATAAATAAATCTTTTAATTTTATTTAACTTAATCACCAATAAACAGAAACAATATTCTATCCTGTTCATTTCCCCGAAGGCCATAAACAATATTCAGTACTTACCCCCGGGTACATAGTGTTAGCCATATGTACATGCGTATGTGTCTATGTATCTGTGTTTGTTTGTAACATTTCGTGTCAGTGTCATAACTTTGTCGATCATAATAAGATTTCTAAATAAATTGGCACAAATGATCATAATATAAAGATGACGTGTCGCACACAAACACGTTTCTAACTTGAAGTTCAAGGTCACAGTGTACAGTACGAATTTGTTTATTTTCCGTATATGTATATAGTGAATGTACATTCCCTACCGTTCGAATAAATGTTTGAACATGTTTGGTTTTCGAAACAAACTAGCACACATAATCATCATATGTAGACGACATGTTGTGTGCATAACCATGTCTCTCGCCTAAAGGGACTGTCAACCACAAACGACGAAAAAATAAAAGTTCTAAAATACCGTATTTTTTTACAATTATTAGTTTATATTGATTAATTGGTTTTCGAAACAAACTAGCACACATAATCATCATATGTAGACGACATGTTGTGTGCATAACCATGTCTCTCGCCTAAAGGGACTGTCAACCACAAACGACGAAAAAATAAAAGTTCTAAAATACCGTATTTTTTTACAATTATTAGTTTATATTGATTAAAATATCACGACTGGTATATTACATTCCTTGGAAAAAGTTAATATTTTCAGTAAATTCGGTAATAAAATTTCGCGATGTGAAATCGAAAGTACATCGCGAAAATAGGTGACATAACGATATACACACAATAAATAACGCAAGTAGATTGATCATTTTATATACAAATACATACAATTCACTACGCATGCACAATTTGCATTCCTGGGTTTACAACGTGACGATGATGATCAATCTACTTGCGTTATTTATTGTTTTAGCTGGTAGTTACCTTGTAGACATGCCCAGTAAAATTGAATTACCGAATATACTCACAATATTAAAACTAAACAACTTTTTCAAGTAATATAATATACCATTCGTTATATTTTAATAAATATAAACTAATAATTGTAAAAAATACGGTATTTTAGAACTTTTCTTTTTTCGTCGTTTGTGGTTGACAGTCCCTTTAATGATCAAGTTACAGTAAACATATTTTAAGTTTGTGCATATTCCTTATTAGGATATAGTGAAATTAGAATTAGTACCCGATCAATTACTTTATTGTGACTGTTGGATACATTATTGATAAATTATCATATGAAGTAAAAGTTTATCATGCATTCTAACACGGCACGTGACTTGTTTTCTATATACAAAGAAGGAAAACTACCGAAGGGTTTTCTGCAACAAACCACGAGCGAAGAAATATGGTTTGAAAATAGTTCTGGAAATTCCAAAAATAAGTTCAGTAAAATGCACGGGCGCTAACGCGCGATTCGGAAAAGAAATAAATTTCCGCGTACTGCAGTTCACTTCAATCAAAATAGTACTAAAATGTCATGCTTCATTCATTTAATGTATTTGTGTTATGGGCATTTCCTTTTTATTTGAATCGATAAGCAAAATATTTGTTTATGTTGAGAGATAAGTATGACGTCATTTTGATTGTTCGCGCACTGTTTATAAATGAAGACGACGTCATTTGATTTTCATTGTTGTGGTGACGTTTTCGCGGAAAAGTGGAAAACGTTCGGTTAATATAATTCTGATTTCCTTTAAATCGCGGATACCTTATTAATGAAATCGTATTAGAATCGAAATTATCGACGTGTAAGCGTTGGTTATGCGGTCGTCGTTCCGATGCTTGTTACCAAACCACTCTGGGTACGCCCTCGTGGTTTAATTACTACGCATCGAAACTCCAAACCGTTGGTTATAACCGCAATAACCAACGCTTACACGGCAATTATTTCAATAATTACAATGTCTATTGCTTTAAAGTCAAGGTCACATTGTACCCTAGAAGTCTTGGGTATATTATGTATGGATTGATTGAACGTAGATGTTCGTATTTTGCCCATTTATCATGCATGCCGTGATTTCGCGACAAATTGGCATACAATATATTCTTATTAAGACAATGAGCTGCCCCTAGCCACTTTGTTGCTCACTTAAAGGTCATTGTCACAGAGTACACTTTAGGTTTGTTTATAGTCCTTATATGATTTTACTGATAGAATATGTTTGTTAGGATGTCGGGTCTACTTTTTGTATTGTACACAATAGGATTCTGCTCGCTGGAAACCTTATTTGGTGATCGTATGACATTTGCACGCCACCGTACACTTTATATTTATTTGGGTCAATGAAGTAAGGGAATATATGTACATATTGTCAGTCTTATAGATTTTTATAGTAAAACTATATATAATAGTGTATTGCAGTGACAACAACAAGATGGCTTGCTATATTTAAAATAATGCTTAAATATGTAAAAACCATTTTCCGCCATTATGTAAACTATATCCGATGAATCCAACCTACGCGCAGAGATTTGACGGGAACCAGAATTGTATGTGATTGGGAACGACAACTCTGGGTGGAGATTGCGATTGATCATGGAGTCGTTGACTAGATCATGGAAAACCTAGTGACGAACTCTTTCGATTAAAAGTAAATGTCGATTTTATGTAGTTTAAACGCTTAAAGAAGGCAAGAGGTTTAATTTTCAACACAGGAAAATTAAAACATAATTTTAGATTATGAATGTGCAGCTGTAAAAAGTATAAAGTGTTTACATAAATGTGCATATAGTGAAGATTTTTTGAAGTTTCGTTTTCGATGTTATGGTTTTAAGATAACAAGTGGGCGAGTGAGTTTTAAACTAATTATGGTCAACATATAATACAGCAAAGAAACTCTGGTTGGGGTAAATGTCTCTTTTAACAACAGGCGTTTTGTACCGGTACATAAACTTCATTTTAGAAATTGA